>NC_028357.1:14661740-14700438 GCF_000741045.1 Vigna radiata var. radiata | reverse complement strand
AAAGTCATTCTCCTTGCTTGTACTCCATTGCTACTTTCTTCCATTATGGAAGCCTTCTGAAGTAGTTAACCACTCATTCAAGCTTGCCTTCACCTCACCTTACCATAATCACCAACATTCCGCTGCAACCATTCCTTGAGTCTCATCAAACCCGAGAGTTACTCCCTCTCTGCCAAACCAACGCTGGAATTCATCACAGCTACTGTTCCATTGGATTTCAAGCTGTTCAGAGCTGATTCTCACCTCCAATCTCACGGATCTAGATCTAGCATCAAGGCTGGATGGTATCACCATATCTCGGATAAAAGTTAATTGCTGACTTTCCCTTTATTTAATTTAATTATTAGTGTTAAATATTAATTATTATAATTGATATTATAATAATTGATATTAAATTGGTGAAGATTATTCTATTTTAACTTTTTTTTAATTAAGTTATCAATTTGTATATTTATATTATTACAATTCAATGATCAAATAAAGAAATTCATCCAAAATACTTTTCTATAATATCAATCAGTTCTGGAGGCATACACCTTCTTCCAGTGAACATGAATCTTTCCAAAGATTATCAACAAAGAAGCTATGTGCAAGAATTTGCAAGGCTAAACTTGGCAGGGGATATATTCTCTTCACCTTTAATGATTGGTGGTCGAATTTTTGTTGGTTGTCGGGATGACTACTTGCATTGTATTGCCCTTGAAATTCCAAAACAACAAGAAACTTAAAGTTTATGTTTTAAATTTGGTGGACTGTGTAGGTGGATTGATTCTGTGTGTAGTCTGAAATATATTCAAAAGTTTTAACTGATGTTAGACTTGTTTAATCTTACACTTCTCTAGTGATAAAAATGAAAGAATGAATAAAAATAGTTATTGAAGGCTGATGATGTTGGTATAAATACATTCAACATAAGACTTTATCCCATGATCAATTTTTCTTGCCTAATGTAAGAATATTGTTTACTTGACTTATGGATCAAATTCTTGTCATTTTAATTTAGAAAAAAAGAAGTATAGATATTATAATGAAAAATACATGAATGAATGGTAATTTCTAACTGGGTGAAAATTATGAACTAATTGTTATTCATATTTTAATAAATCTTATTATTGACATTTCTCTATTTTTTAATATTTACTTTATTGTTTTAATCTATAACTATAAATACTTAGCTGCAATATAAAAGTTATTAAAATATTTTGTGTATGAACGAATATGCGAGGAATTATATTACCATATCTTTTAATGTATCTGTCTGATATATTTTTTAAAGTTATATTTACAAAGGTCTCTTAAAATAACAACTTTATGAATATAAAGTCCATCATTTCCTAAAAAAAAACTTGTATTAGTGAAATAAAATATATTTTATTATGAATAGTTATAAGATATTTATCATTAAGCATGAATAGTTAATATAAAAAGAATTTTATTAATATAAATCTAGATGAACAGTATAATGTTTGATTTTTATCTGTTAACTTCTAAAAAATCAATTGATTATTTAAGGTAATATGAATAAGTGTGGCAAGTTATTTTAAAATGGTGATAATAAACATAAAGTTAATAGAAACAAATGATAAACATGTTTCGATAAATTACTCCATAAAAGTAAAAAATTTAATAGTACAAATTAAGAAGAAAAAAAAATAAAATTATCGTATAATAAATTTTTTTGAATAAATTAATTTGTAAGCATTTTATAATATATTCCATAAAATTATATTTTAAATTTTTATGTCAATTAATTTTAACTTAGGGAAGAATTTATATTTTTTTTCTACTTGTAACAGTGTCTTTTTCAAAAACTTGTTCAAATTAAATTTAGATCAGTATCCTTATATTGACCATTGAATATATACTTATTTTATATCCTTTAGTTCCTATAATTAAATACAATATTATGTTTTATAAATAAAAGAGGTCTATATTAAAAAAAATTAATCAACATAGTTTGGTAAGAAAAATAATTTCTGATCCAATTCCTTCTTGAAAAGAAATATATCTGAGTGTGTGAGTTCAGCGGGATCTGTTTTTGAATACTGACAGCTTAAACACTCACAGGAAACACTGGATTGTGTTGTCTGTGTCAGTTGGTTGCGAGGTTGTTCTGTTGTGTTGTGTTGTCAGAGAAATCACCCTCATTCCTTTAGGTTAGTTCCTCTTCTTCTCTTTGATTTCACTTTCACTATTTGCTCTGTTCATCTTACTATTTTGTTGTTTAAATTTTCTTTTATCCCATCATATATATATATATATATATATATATATATATATATATATATATATATATATATATATATATATTCCCACAAATAGTAGATCAAATCTATAGTAGGGTTTCCTGGGAATAGAAATCGTGGGTTGTACTTTTCCTGGAACTGGTTTTAAAACATGTTTGTTTGTTCAATTTAGGATTCAGTTGGACACTACTTGTTCCTCTTTCTTGTTCAAATTCATCCGAATTCACTGTTCAAATTAGGCCGCATTGTAAAATCTGCTTTGTTCTATTTTAATGATTTGGGATTGTTAAAGCAGGAAATATCTCTCTCTAGGGTTCTTGATTTGGGGAAGGGAATGCATTATATAGGTTTATGAATTTGTAATGCTAAACTCTGATGTGTTGGATTATCTGTACCTGTTAATGTATATTATAATCTAAAGTAAGTTTAATTGGAACAAAGGGAAAAGGTTAAATTTTTTATATTTCCATTCAATCATGATGTTCATGAATTGTAAAATTGTTAGATTTTAATAATAATGGTTTAATTACATGTTTGGTTTCTATGATTGTAAAATCTTTACTTTTTTTTTAGCTCCAATATTTAAGAAAAAAAATCGTGGTTGTTTAAACACATGCAATTTTTAATCACTTTTAGTCTTTCTTTTTTTTTTTTTTTTGTTGTAGGTACTAAAAATTATATGAATAAAGACTAAAAATAGTTCTAAATAAGTGGTAAAGTTTTTATTACTATAGGAACTATATTGGGGTGATCTCTAATGTAGGTTGACTTTTAATTGTTTTAAGGGTAAAAGAAGTTAGTCTTACCATTTCTTAGAATTAAATTCTTTTTCTTAACATATGTAGGATACTGACCTTTGCTTCTGATATAATATATTTCTTTCCAAGGGAAACACCAAAGCAAAATAATCAAATTTCTTAGTAAGTTAAAATTAACCAATTCACCTCAGATTTTAGAGAGATTGGGTTAAGAGCTTCTGGAAAAGTTGAAGAGCATAAATTAATTTTAGCTTATGAGAGAAACTTAATTCAATTTACCTTTCTTTTCTTTTCAATATGTATTTATAGAAACAAATCATCATAAAGTCTTTATCTTAACAGGAATATAGTACTTTGAGGTAGATGTTCTCATTGGTGTTAAGCTAGCTGTGTATGGCTATGTATATTCGAGTTTTAGTTCAATAACTAAGGATTTTTTTTTTTTTTCTTTTTTCCCTTTGCACCAATGTGATTCAAGTATTTAGTAAATATAAACTGTCGTCTAAAGGGGTTTTAGTTTACCAATTTGAAGGTTTTTAATGAGTGAGCTGAAACTCCTGTTTGAAAACATGGAAATTTAAGATCATTGTGGAAGGTTCTGGGTGATGGCCAGTTCAAAACCTGTAAGTGCTGAGGGAGAGACTATGGCTGTGGATGCTGCACCAAGGAGGCCCCGAATTCTGCTTGCTGCTAGTGGGAGTGTTGCTGCTGTCAAATTTGCAAATCTGTGTCATTGTTTCTTTGAATGGGCAGATGTAAGAGCAGTTGCCACAAATGCATCTTTGCATTTCATTGATAGAGCTTCAATACCAAAGGATGTAACTTTATACACTGATGACAATGAATGGTCTAGTTGGATGAAACTTGGTGATAATGTGCTTCACATTGAGCTTCGCAAATGGGCTGATATCATGGTCATTGCTCCATTATCAGCAAACACCCTTGGCAAGGTAAACAACTCATGTTCTTATTGAATAAATGCTTTGGTTGTTTCTACAATTGAAGAGAAAATGTGATTACACTGTTGTCAGAAAAGTTATAACTGATAAACTGTTTTCAAAAGTTATCCTGCCTAATTATTAAGGGTTAAATATGTTTTTAGTTTCTTAACTTGGACATGAAATTAGAATTAGTACTTATTCTAAACTTTGATACATTTTGATGTCCAAACTTTAAAAATGAATAGATACAGTTATTTTTTTGGGACTTGTTAAACAGTGTTCCAAATTGACGAAAAGTGTAAACAACTCAAACGTCGTACTAAAAGGTGTTTGATACATTAAAAAAATCCAACTTAGTTGGATTAAAAGGACTATATTAATTCATTTTTAAAGTTTGGAGACCAACATGTATCAAAGTTTGAAACAATGACGAATTCCAATTTCACATCTAAATTTAGGAACTAAAAACATATTTAACCCAATTACTAAAATAAGCTATTTCATTTTCTCTAGTAGACATTTGCACAAGTGCTTATGTCATAAGATAAAGCCTAAATAAGTTGTAAATAAGTTCTTCTAAACATATCTTTACTATGCAAAATGGTGGGACATTGTCTTTTTCTACATGGTCACGACAAGTTGAAATTATAGCTTATATTTCTCCACAATAGATTAAACAAACTGTCTATGACATACCTATTCTTACACAGTGTAGGCAAGTTCAACCAATAATATGTTTTTCTATCCATCTTTTGGTGTTCAGCTTTTGTGTGTACATCTTTTATAGGGTTCAAATGAGTTTCTGTTAAAGTAAGTTGAATATGTGTTGTAGATTGCTGGAGGGTTGTGTGACAATCTACTGACATGCATTGTGCGAGCCTGGGACTACAGCAAGCCATTTTTTGTTGCACCAGCCATGAACACTCTAATGTGGAACAATCCTTTCACCGAGCGGCATCTCATCGCCATTGATGAGCTTGGAATTTCTCTCATCCCACCTGTTACAAAGAGGTTAGCTTGTGGAGATTATGGCAATGGTGCCATGGCTGAACCCTCTACCATTTACTCAACTGTAAGGCTCTTCTATGAGTCAAAGGCTCAGCAAGGTAATGGTGATATCTAACAGTGTTGACAATTGGAAACAAGTATGAATGGCTTCCTAGGACATGTCTTGGCCCCTTGTTTTATTGCATTTNTATTTCNCTTACATCTAGTCTGATCATAGGTGGTGTGTATTATTTAGGACAAAACTTAGATGTTGATCTTTCGCTGCTTTTTAATGTTGTTCTCCAATTAGAAACAGAGTTTCATCTCAGTAATTTGGAAAGCAAAAAAGTTTACATCAAGTGTCAACATAGTTTATTGAGATAAATATCTAATTCTGATTAGAGAACAACATCAAATGCACATGAAAAAATGTATCAGAGTTTTGTCGTATTTTTTATTGCAGATGGATTGTGCTGCAGATTCCTTTATGTATCAATATTGATGCATGTGCATCTCCTTAATCAGAGGACCATGAAATGAACTTCTTTATGCAGAAAAAAATTCAGAACATTTTATGCAGATAATGTCCTTTTGATTACACATAATGCCAACCTTTTAATAACCAATGAGTTAGCATGAAATGTAACATCTATAAAAATCTCAGTGAATCCTGTTATCAGATGATCCTCTGCAATTGTTTTCAAACCTAAACTCTAAATCTTTAAAATATTAAGTTCATATTACAAAGAATAATAAATAACATCGGTATTAATAAAAAAAAGTTGAATTCTTGCACCAGGTTCAGTTTATATTTGGCTCTCTTGATAATAGAGTGGCATAGCAGGAACAACGCAGAGGAACCTGAGAAGTTACGGGATTCAAATAGTAAAGTGGTTTTTCAATAGCAATTATTGAAATTTCCTAAATGGGTAAAATATTTATTCTTGGAACATCATTGTTTGAGTTTTTTTTTTGGGTAAAATATTATGCAAAATGTTATGTTTGTTTTCATCTTTATACTTCTTCACACACATTAGGTAAAATATGATGATATGTCAAGGTGTACTAGTTTATCAATTTAATCAAACACAATATGCCACCAAATCTGGTAGCTAAGCAAAACTATTGTTCAATTTTTTTATATAAAAGATTATTGATGTAATTAATTATTATTTCTAAGCAATTCATATTATCTTAATTGCTTGAATGATTCTTTTTATAGAATTATAATGTTAAAAAAGAAAATTGATGTTGATATTTGGTATCCAATCAAAAAGAAAATGTTCATGTTAATTGATGAAGAAATCAATTTTGTTTGTATGGCATCAATAGTTGCAATGTCATTTGTATGTGCATCATTCACACATGAAGTCCCTCTCTTACACAATCACCACTCATTTTTATCACACAAGCTAGATAAAATTGGGTATCTACTATATAATTTGTTAAGTTTTTTATATTTTTTTTTCAAGTGATAAATTATCTTGTGTATATATATAATTATTTTAAAATCGTAACTATGTATGATTTATTATACACAAGTTTATTGACAGTTTAAAAAAAAAAAACTTAGAGAGACTAAACATTCATCTATGCATCATTAATTTTATTTTATCATTACTGACAAGCAAATTTATTGAGATTACTCTATAAAGCTGAGTTTAACAATCATAAAAAAAACCCGAGTTTAAGGAATTAATAGTGAACAAAAAGTTGTTGAAAAATGTTTATCACACTTTCATATTTTTAATGTACTAAACTTATTTTTTTTTTAATTTTTTTTCTTTTAGTTTTATAAAATCAATATCATTTAAAAAAAAATATGATGTCAAACAAGTTTTGTAATAATTTTAGAAAAATGTATTTTTTTTTTTGAAAAAATGAAAACCTGTAATAATTTTCTTTTATAAAAGGAAGATTTTTTTTGTAAAGTAAGAAATAATTATAATTAGTTTTTTATATATATAATTATTTTATTTATTTATAATTGAATTACATTATATTTAATTATCCTCATTTTTAATTTAAATAATAACGTTTGGATTGGAATATAAGATCAATGTTTTTCAAAAATTGAATACATTTTTAAAACATTTAAAAAACATTTTTTTTTCAAAGCAGTTCATCATCTTCTAAAGGGGTATGATGATTTATGAAACAGAATTCAAATACATTTTAAACATAGTTTAAAGAGATAATCAAGAATAAATTAAAACGTTCCATAAATAATAACAGTTCACACACAAATGCTTTACACGAAATAATCTATGGTAGACAAATCAAAATTCTCTTGTTTATCATTGTTAAAAATATGAAGAAGATTGTAAAATCAACACTCACATCTTATTGTTGTCATTGTAAAATAATTTTAATAGATGATGAAAACGGATATATTATTGTATATATTTCTTGTTCTTTTGTCAACTTATATCAACCAAAATTTTACTGTAATTCTTATTTTATAATAACAAGTAACAAAAATTTCATGATTCCTAGTTCATAAAGAAATTAAGTTTCAAGTTATATATATTAATAATTAGTCATGATTTCCTTAATAGTAGACTGTTACGACATGTTATAATGGTAGAGAGAAAATCATTAACATAAAAGTACAATATTATTGTTTGTTGGTGCATAAGATTGAAGACTTTTTTTAGCTCAAGTGATAGTGATGGAGTCTTTTATTATACAACTTGTTGTGGTACTTGTTTAATAGCCTTACTTTTGATAATAATTGTGTTGTGAAATGAATCTTTTCTTGTTAAATTTTTTGATAATGGTATATCAGTGGAATCTAATTTTTTAACTGTTATATATTTTTTAAAGGATTTTTCATTGTCAACAGTTTGTGGTGTTTATGATAATTAGATTTAATTTATAGTAGTGTAGTGACAATTCCTACTAGTTTGACATCTAAAGAGTAAGAGTGACAAAACGGATTAGTTTTACCTATTTTAGCTTATCTCAATTTCAGTTTGTCAAAAAATGAGTCAAGTGAGTTGATGCGTCACCCAAAAACAAACCAAAATTTGCAATCCACCCAACCAAAATTTAAAGTAAATTTAACTATATAAATATTTCTAAGCTTTGAATTGATTAATTTATATTTTTAATTAAATAAACTAAAATAATTATTACATTTACATGTTAAATTATTCTGAGTAATTATTAAATCTTGATTTGTAAATGTTAATGATTTAAATTATAATAGTATTAAATATTAGTATCTTTACAAAAATATAATTAGTCTTTTTAATTATTTTAATTTTAATTTTTAATTTAAAAAATAAAATAAAAATAGAAACCAAAACGGGTCAAAGGGTTAAGAACATGTTAGTCCGTCTTTAATCTACCAATTTGACACGATACAAATCGAGCCAAAACGAGTTAGTGGATTGAAAATCTTAATCTATTAGTTCTATTTTGAGGGGCTGACGGTTGACCGAGTCACAATCCATTTTGATAACCCTTTTAGCACAACCCATTTAGAAGATATTTTTATTACTAAATTAAATTAATTAATAATTAACTTTTTTCTAATTTCTTTTGAGACAATAAATGTATACACGTTCGATGGTTTTAATAAGGATAATGATATTTAGACAACATTTTTTTGACAACATTTGAACATTGATTACATGTCAATCTGTGATTGGTCAAAAATTACTCCACAATCAATAATAATAATCATAAACATTATTGTGGAGTAATTTTTGACCAATCACAGATTGACACATAATCAATGTTTAAATGTTGTCAAAAAAAATGTTGTCTAAATATCATTATCCTTTTAATAATGCAATAAGTGTATGTACAATCCCTATTGAATGTTTATACTTTATTTTATTCTACTTTGTACTGTGTTTGTAAGCTGTTTTTCTTTTTTGAGTTTCGTGTAATTTAATTCTTCTTATTTTACATATAAGAAGTTAGAAAATAGAGTAACAAAGTAGATAGTTGTATTAAAATAATGAAATCAATATTTTATTATAAAAATATAATATAAATAGAAATCTTTAAAGCTTGTTTCATTATTTAAATATTTTCTATTTTTCTAAAACATTTTTTTCTTATCGTTCTCTCACATTTCTTTAATTTTTCTCACATTTGGAGTCTCTGTTTGACGATTAGGAAGTACCTAGGCGATTATTGCGTCAAAAGCTACAAATCTGACCGATCAATTGGACGAATCGAGTAGGTAAGCGATAAACCTTTTTATCCTTGGTTTTTAGGGTTCTTGATTCTGTACGGTGATTCCGTTTTGTATGAATCAAGAATCCCTTCCTTGTTTCTTAGTTCCATTATGATTTGTAGGTATTCTAGAAATTCCTTGTATCACAAGCAATCTGCGGAGCATTCTTGAGTTTGGGGCAGTCAAATTAGAGATAAGGGAAGCTAGTGTTTTGAGTTATAAAGTATGTGTTAGTATGGCAATTTAATGAGTGTTAACTTTGATGCTTAATTTATGTGTTGTTGTAGTATGCATGTTCGATTGAAGGAAAATGATAATATGAAATTATGGTTATATATGATCATTGACTTGTGTGTGTGTGCTTGAATTGAGTAAGGATGGTTGTATAAAAGTATTATGGTAGAGAGAAATCTATTTAAGAATGTGGGACTGGTGGTTTGGTAGTGATTTAAAAGAAGTTTTAAGTGAAAATTGGAAACTTGAGTAGTGATATTTTGATGGGGGTGTGTTGAGGCAAATATGAATGATTGGGGTCTGTAATGAGGTCATTTTTGACTTATCTGGACCTGTCAATTGCTTACTTTTGAGCTGAAACTGGTTCAATTCATTTTGAGTCTAGAAGATGGAGTTTTGTAAATTTTGAAGTGGAATGAGGTTAGGAAACACTTTAGATTGATATTAGTAAGGTTTAGGAATAATTGTTTAAGTCTAATTAGGTGTATAATATATTTTGGGAAGGTTAGAAGTTGGGAAAAATAGTTGGAATTGGTAAATTAGGTGTAGGTTGCGTAATTCTGCAGATTTGGTGTTACAGATTATGCAGACTTGCTGAGTAAGTAGATTCGTTTAGCGAGTAGTTGTAAAGGTTGGTCTTCTGCCTGAGGACTTTTGCTCAGCGAATGGGTGCACTGAGCGAATGGTTGGGGTTTGAAAACATAATCAATTTTATTAATGGATGCGCTGAACGAGTGAGTTGAGGGTTTGGTCCACTGTCTGTAGAGTTTCGCTCAGTGATAGTATGCGCTGAGTGACTGCTCCAGGTTGTAATGAATTCTTTTATTCTTTATTCCTATATGGTTTTAAATGATTGTTTGGATTTAATTGGGGTGGTGCATGAGTTTATATGATATTCAAAATAAGTATGTAATTCAAGGTTGTGAAAAGAATTCCAAGGAGAAATTTCTTATTGTGATTTCAAAAGGGACTAGTATAAGTTGTAAGAAGCCGATATGATGGTTATCCTAAAATCTTTTATAAGTAATTGCTTTATTCTAATTATTTTAAAAAAAAAAATTATTTGTAATTGTTACAATAACATCTCAAAAGTATAAAACTATATAAAAGAGTTATCACAAATATGATAAGATAGAACAGTTAAGGATTAAAAATATAACGTATAAACTTACAGTCATCCAAAATAACCATAAAATTAAACTTTAAATATATACAACCAGTATACTATCAAAACTATATATAATACAAATTTAACTAATCTAAGTTGTTCCATCACTTTCGTCCAAAGTCTGCACTAGAGAAACATCATCTCCCTTTCCTCACACCTCCAAGATGATCATTACAAAGTAAAAACATCACACATATAAAACACAATCACAAATAAAAGAGTAATACTTTTTAAGATAATATATTTAAATAAATAACAAAATTTTTGAAAAATTTTAGAATCCCTATCAGATAATCGAGATCAAATATTTTTCACATTAAATAATTAGAATAATAGCGAAAATTTTAAAAATTTTAACACACTTTTCAAACTTCAATTCTATAATAAGGGAATATAACTTACTTTTTTTTTTAAATCAAGATTTATGATTTTGGAAATTTGCAAAATTATCATCACATTTTTATCTATTTTATTTTCTTCAAAATCAAATTATACTATCCGAATTAAAATGTCAAATCTGTGATCATTAATGTAAGCAGAGGAACCTGTGAAAGCGAGAAATAGATCGAAAGATGGATGACTCCCGTGAGATTCTTGGATATTTTGTTTAAGATGTATATATATTGTGTATATCTAGCAGTTGTTTCATGTATTAGGACCCAAAATGCAATTAAGGAATATGATATTCTCATTCTCATTCATCAGCCTGCTAACACTAAGTTGGATATTTTTCTAATTTAAATAAATAAATTAATTAGACAAACAAAATCCACATAAACTTTTACGATAATAAAACATCACCATAAACTATTTTAAAATATGCATACCCTTTTATCTTAGTCCAATTTTCCTCTCAAATAACACAATTCGATTTAAAAATTATCCAAATAATATATTATGTTAAATATATACATAAATACATCGAGTTTTTTAATCAGACCAGGAAATTATATTCTAAGCTATATATGTAATTTTCTGCAATATCTTTTTTGTTCAAAAATCTCTTCCTTCTTTTAAATGAAAAAAAAAATAAATTACGAAGTCTAGTTTAAAATTCCATTTAAAAAAAAATCAAATTATAACTTATTTTTTAATTATTTTTATTCAAACACAATTCGGAATTCAACTTTTTAGAATTAAAATTCTAACTTTCTATCTTGAAAAAAGAATAAACCGTATTATGTATTTCAATATTTCACACAATATATTATTCAAATACTTTTTAGATTCAATATATACTGTTTGTGAGAAAACCTATCATCTTAGCCAAAAATATTAAAAGTACACAACCTTATTGTATAGCAGGAGTTTGAAAATTGAATTTAATATTTGCAAATAATGCATTTTGGACAAAATCTTATAAAAAAAATCAGAAATATAGATTAGGGATAATTTATACATATTTCTTTTTATTTATTAAAACACTTTTTAGGAGAAAATGTATGGAATGTTTTAACTCTAAAAGTATAGTAACTGGTATTTTGAATATGATAATCCTGACAATATAGATTAATTTAAGAGTAGAACATTAATATTAAAAAGAAGAACCTAGGCCATTTTAAGCATTCCATACACTTTTTCAACTCAAACTCTGATGATCATTAAAATATATATGATACTTTGAATGTGAAACCTTTAATTCAACAGATGTTAAAACAAAAGTACTTTTAAATAATTTTTTACTTGTAATTTTTTTAAAGAACTGTTCCTTTTCATTAAAGAAAAACAGTTGAAAAATGACAATGATTACAAAATATCTTTGAATAAGGTACAATTAAAACTATTGAATACTCTTTAAACTTAAAAAGAAGTACTTCTGAATTTGTGTGTTATCTAATTTTGGACAACAATCTGAAGTTATAAAAGGGATTGTGAATTTATGAGCTATAATAAAAACAGAAAAAGGAGCATTGAAACTGTTGTAAGAAATGAAAATAACTTGTTCATAATGAATGATAAAGGCAAATTTAGGTCCTCAAAATCCTATTCTGAAAACGAAAACGATATGTTGATACCGTTTTTTTGACACGGTTTTGACAATACCACATGGTGTATGTCGATTGGCCGGGTTATTAAAAAAAGAAATCAATTTTTTAAATAAAGTCAAGGCATAATTGGAAAGCAAAGAGAATGAATTTTCATTTCACGCCTTCTTTTATTGTTTCATTTTTACGGTTTTCTCACTCTTTCTCTGTCGTTACTCTTGTTCTGTCATCATCACTTTTGTTGTCCCGCTCTCCTTCTCTCGTGTTGTCGTTCTCTCGTTCTCTCAGGCGTTCTCTCATCATCACAGTCGCTGTCTCGGTCGCTTTGTGTGAGTGCTCTGTCGTGTGGGTGTCTTGGGCATCCTTGTGTGAGTGCTCCCTGTATCATTGCTGTTTTTGCATTGTTGGTGTGTTGTTATTTTTGGGGTAAGTGGAACTACAAACTTACTCTAACCTAATCTCCAATAGAGAGGTTTTTTTCTTTAGCGAAACCTAACTATTTTTGTGGGCATTGTTATCACTGCAGGTCCAATGGCATCAAGAAAACCAAGTATAAGATAAAATTTATTGTTTTATTCGTATGGATGATGTATAACGTGTGAATGTTAGTATGGATAAAATTTATTGTTCCTTTTTTCAACCACAAGTCAAACCACTCCACTTAGGTTGCTCAAATCATTAACATGGCTCAATTCCTTGATCCTTGGGTGCCCAAACATGACCTCCAACACTCTCAACACAGTTTACCAATAATTTCCACCAACGTGCATTAGAAGTCATGGGAATAAATAACAGATATCATACTTGGTCCCCTGTGTTATAAAAACTGGCCTCTTCAGTTGAACTTTCTGTACAAATTCTCCATTTCACTTGCGTAAACGTTTACAGTGCCTTGTAAACGATTACTATGGCCTGTTTTCAACCACAAGTCAAACCACTCCACTTAGGTTGCTGAAATCACTAACATGGCTCAATTCCTTGATTCTTGGGTGCCTAAACATGACCTCCAACACTCTCAACTCAGTTTACCAAACATTTCCATCAACATGCATTGGAAGTCATGGGAAAAACTGACATATATCATACTTGGTCCCCTGTGTTATAAAAATTGGCCCCTTCAGTTGAACTTTCTGTACAAATTCTCTATTTCAATCGCGTAAATGTTTGCAGTGTCTAGTAAATGATTACCAGGGCCTTTTTTCAAGCACAAGTCAGACCACTCCACTTAGGTTGCTCAAATCACTAACATGGCTCAATTCTTTGATCCTTGGGTGGCCAAACATGACTTCCAACATTCTCAACACAGTTTACCAACAATTTCCACCAACATGCATTGGAAATCAAGGGAAAAAATGACAGATATCATACTTGGTCCCCTATGTTATAAAAACTGGCCCCTTCAGTTGAACTTTCTGTACAAATTCTCCATTTCACTTGAGTAAACATTTACCACGTGCCCCTTCCACTGGAAGCCTGCCAAGAGCCGCTCCCCGGAAACTTACAGCGACTGCTGACTGCGCCCACACATCAACACGAGGCTTTCCAGTGTGCTTTGTCCTCACTCACACACTTTCTTAGAAAACTTCTCGGAAGGTCACCCATCCCATAATTACTTTAGGCTAAGCACGCTTAACCATGGAGTTCTTATGAGTTAGGCTACCGAAAAGCAAATGCATTTGTTGATATGAGTAGCCAAATCAATTCCTTTAAGTTATCCTTCAACTGTATAATCCCATACCTATACAGTCTCTAGATCCCTCTCATTCCGGTGTATGTTTGATTTGTCCACGTGCCCCTTCCACTGCAAGCCTGCCAAGAGTCGCTCATTGTCCATGCCTCTTGCACCAGCGATCACTCCCCGCCCTCGTCAGTGCCCGGGTGTCACAACAGATATCATACTTGGTCCCCTGTGTTATAAAAACTAGCCCCTTCAGTTGAACTTTCTGTACAAATTCTCCATTTCACTCGCGTAAACGTTTACAGTGGCCTGTAAACGATTGCCGGGTCCTTTTTTCAACCACAAGTCAAACCACTCCACTTAGGTTGCTCAAATCACTAACATGGCTCAATTCCTTGATCCTTGGGTGGCCAAACATGACCTCCAACACTCTCAACACAGTTTACCAACAATTTCCAGCAACATGCATTGGAAGTCATGGGAAAAAATGACAGATATCAAACTTGGTCCCCTGTGTTATAAAAACTAGCCCCTTCAATTGAACTTTCTGTACAAATTATCCATTTCACTCGCGTAAACGTTTACAGTGGCCTGTAAACGATTACCAGGTCCTTTTTTCAGCCACAAGTCTAACCACTCCATTTAGGTTGCTCAAATCACTAACATGGCTCAATTCCTTGATCCTTGGGTGGCCAAACATGGCTGATGAGTCACCATTCTTCATTATACACTTAGCTTTCCACACCATATTTTGTTAATGAGTTGTGTTTAATTCTCTGTTCTTATCTCATTTTCACTACTTGGGCTGAATTTAAAGATTAATTCTTATTTGGATTAATTTGAATTATTTGGGCTTAATTATTTCAATCATTTCATGCAGGACAATTACTGTTGAGAGGTTGAGAAAGAGTCCGTTGAAGGTGACCGAACGGTCTGCTAAAGATGACCGAACGGTCTGCTGAAGTCTTTACTGAACGGTTTATTGAAGTCTTTGACCGGGTGGTCTTGATGCTTCACCGATCGCTTGTTTTGAGCCCTTACTGAACCGGACGGCCTTAGAACAACTGCATGACCGAACAGCCTTCCAAGAGTTTGGCCGAATGGTCCTGGAAGTGTGAGTCTGAACATAACAGTTGGCAAGGTGTGCTAGACCGAGCAATGCATGAACTGAATGGTTTACTGAAGTCCTGACCGAACGTTCACAGTAGTCTTTGGGCTTACATTAATGGCCGAGCATTTCAAACCGAACGTCCAGTGGATGACTAAGACCGAAAGGTCTTGGAAGCCCATACCAAACCGAGAATCTACACTGAATGGCCAAGCACCACAGACCGAACGGTCTTGTAAAGATTGCATCGCACACTAGCGAACCAACCTACAGAGTAGTGTTGAACCAAATGGTCTGTGGAGAATATACCGAACGGTTTGTTCAAGGGCTAGAGGAACGCAACAACAATGTTGGAAGCACATTCTTGGACTTCAAGAGGGTGGCCACATCAATAGTGTAGCTCAATTTCGTTTTAGAAGGGCATTGGGTCATAGTGTAGGACTTTGGGCTAAATTGTTAGTCTACTTTTAGGTTAGGCCCATTAGGAGCGCATTTTGGTATTTTGGGGGTATATAAAAACCCTAAATGAGATTTCTTATAGAAGCTCTCAGCTGCCATTTAGTCTTGGGGAGCATCTTCTTCCTCCTCCCCTTTGGGGAGGTTTAGGTTCTGTTTCTTTTTCATTTCCATGTATTGAATCTTTAAGAGTTGAAATCATTGATGCATCCACTTTTCAGTTTCATTTTATTGTTAATTGTCTTCTTTACTTTTACAATTTACTATTCATCATCTCTTTCCTTGCTGGTGCATTTTACTGTTCTGCGAGTTACTATTCATTTCAGTTGCACTGTTTTGAATTCTGCAAGTTTACTGTTTTTGCATTTACTGAAAGTATCGTTCGGTTTTCTTCTACTTTGACTTGTCCAGTTTTTAAATTATCATTTCCATTCGGTCTTGCTTTTATTCCGTCCAGCTTTCTTATGTTTTAACACATTTTTTTTTTCTGCTTAAATTGTTGTTTGGTCTCCTCATCAGGACCGTTCGTTCTTATGAACAGCACCGTTCGGTTTCTGGCACACTCGTGTTAGGACCGTTCGACCATGTGAATAGAACCGTTCGACCTTGTGAAGAACCGTTCGGCTTTAATGTTTTTCTACTTTATTTCAATGTTTTAAATTATGTCTGGTTGTGTTTAATTCCCATGCATTTCATTTAATTTAATTTTCCTTGCAAAAAGTCTTCACAACCCCCCCCCCCACTTCGTGTTAGACCTAAGACTCGAACCACATTTGGTCCTTGAGAGACGACCTAGAGGTCACTTCCTAGTCTATACTGCATTCTTTTATGCACATTAAATTTTGCATGGGGTGCGACACCCATCAAAATTTTGGTGCTGTTGCCGGGGACCAACGGTTCAGTTTTAGGTCTTTTGTTGTGTTAGTGTGTGTTGTGTTTTGTCTTGTGTTTTGAGTGTGATGTTCTGTTTTGTGTGTTCGTCATTGTGTGTTGCATTTAGGTAGCTTTAGCTGCATATTTTCATTGCATTCTTCTTTTCCTTCTTTCTTCCACTATGTCTACCTATTTTGATTTTGTGAGTATTGCTTCTTCTGCCTATGCATATGTCTATGATTCTCCTTCTACATCTGACGCTAATATTGCTTGTGATGTATACTCGACTGATTTATATGTTGAGAACAGTACGGTTCCTCCTCCATCTCATGAGACTGCTCTTAGGGAGCCGTTTCCACTTGATGAGGAGGATATTCGTTGTTTTTTCAACATTGGATTGATACATTTGTTGCCTAGGTTTCATGGTTTTGCAGGTGAATGCCCACATAGACATTTGGAGGAGTTCTACACCATATGCTCTTCAATGAAACCTCCAGATGTCCTGGATGAGGATATGTTCTTAAGGGTATTTGAGTACTCATTACATGGAGCGACAAGGGATTGGTGTTGTTGTCTTACTCCAGGATCCGTCACCAGTTGGGAAGATCTTGAGCATCAGTTTCTTGACAAATTCTCCCCTGTGCGGTATGGTTATAGCGACGATCCTGGGTGGACTGATCCTAACTTGGGATGGTATGGTACTTCACAGCATCAATATCAGGAACCATCATTCCAGACTCCTTGTATGCCACCACCAGTCCAGGAACCACAGTAGCTGCAGTTTCATGAGCCTGCCCAGTCTTCATCCGCTACTAATAGAAATTTTGAAAGCAAGCTTATTCTCTTTTGAGTTTGGTGACACAGCTAGCATCTAACAAGAAACCAATACCTCCATCTACATTTGTTGCACGGTTGTGTGCTATATGTCCTTCCAGTGACCATTATACGGATGCCTGTCCTTCTTTGCACCACTCAGTTGTTCTTGATGTGCCTCAAGCTTATGCTCCAAATATCTACAGTAACAGGCAGCCACAACAGCAAAATCAGAGGAAACAACAACAGCAAGAGGCCCCTGCCCAACCACCGGCCAAATCTTCTACTTCTTCTGAGCCTACATTGTATGAGTTGTGGGGGCAGATGGTCACTCAGTTCATTGAGGAACAGTCTCAAGCTTTAGAGGGATCACCAATTTCAGACTGCTCAAATTCTTGATGATGTCAGTGCCATTCACATAGGAGATGGGGAACAGAGTCATGAGCTTTCTACTGCGCCATCGACTTCCCCACCCTCCTATGTCTTCCCTCTTGCACCTGAGGATGCAGTTGATCATTCTGCTGTTACTGGTGAGATGAATCATGAATCAGCACAGGTTTTCTCTAAACTTGAATTTCCACTTGCTTTGTCTGAGCTGTTTATGAATTCAAATATTCTTGATTCTGCAGGAGATTCACATGTTAATAATGATTTTGATATAGAAACTGTGAAAACTGAAAATGCTTTAGACTTAGGATTAAATTTTGATCTTTCACAGTTTTTCAAAAATTTTAAATGTAGTTGTGAAGTTGGTTCTTGCTCTATTTGTGTTGAGATCAATTCTGTGATACAACCAACTTCCAACTTTGTGATGGGTGATACTAACTGTGAGTCTGATAAAAATGTTGAGGAACAGGCATATGTAAGTACCACTTTTGAGATAGGTAGATCAGCTTCACCTTCCACCACTCTACCAATTTTCAGGGAAGTGGAGGTAGACATACCTATGATTGATTCCGTTGTTGATGATTATGTTGTTGATAGGTATGTTGATGTTGATGATATTGATGAGCATGCTTTTGATTTTCACTCTTTGCATGATGAGAAACAAAATTTTCCATCTTGTCTGAAAGTTTATTCTCCATGTACTAAACATGAATCTGATTCTGTTGTTGATATTGCTTTTGAATTTGAAAGTGATTCATGTTCTGAGAGTATATCTGATGTTCATCATGTTACACTAGGATTGGGTGTTATACCCCTGCATGTTAGTTTTGAGGAACCACATTGCACTAACCATGTTGCAGGAGGTACATATGAATTTGACCAACAAGCACCCACAATGGAGAACAAAGGTGCTCGCATACACAAGAGCTTGAATATCAATAGGCACCGGCTGAACATGCTCATCAACATTCATTTCTTATTAGATTCAACTGTGGAGGACATCTCCCTGCTTGATCAAATCTGGAGACTGAAGCAGTTCCTCCTCAAGACTTCCTTGCTGAATCCTGTGGTGGAAGACATCTCCCTGATAGTCCAAAATTGGCAACTGCCACCATGATCAGGGGAGTTTTTCTTTTTCCCTTCTCTCCCTTTTCCCTACTTTTATTGCACTTGTCCATGATCTGTTGATTGTTATGATTGTGATCTTATGCTTGTGACACATTTAGGACACTGTGTAGTTTAAGTGTGGTCTATTGAGGGAGATTCTGAATTTTCTTTGTTAGTTTTCATTTTCTGCGTTAAATTTTTTGTTTTCTAGGTAGTTTTTGTTTTGTCCTGTGTACAGTTTTTCATGTTTCTCTTGATTTCTGGACTTTGTTTAGGTTGTCAGTTTTTCCTTCACTTCATTGATACTCTGATTAGTTTGAAATCCTTGCTTTTCTTTGCTGGGAAGATGATTATGATGTTTGAGAGGGTGACTGATTGTGACAGAAATACCCTGCGTGAGAATTGAGCCACTTGATATTCTTTCTTGTGTGTGATATGTCTCTTGATTGCTTGCACATATGCCTTGGCTTGACTCTTNTTGATNATTCTTGATTGATATGCATGTTTGGAAGTGATAAAGGCAGTTTTGTTGTTGAGCCTCTTTAGCCAGATGAGCCTACCTTGTTTTGATCCCTTGATAACCCCTTTTGAGCCTATGATTTCCCCATTTCTTTGTTTGTGAAGCTCATACACTAGCCCTAACTGAAAAACCATGACTACCCTAACCTTAGGGAATTTTGGAGCTTTGGAAGTGTTTTGGGAACAAGTGTGGTCTCCTTGGGGATTCAGATGAATTGGCTAGTTGGTTCCTCTTCTTGTTTTTGTTTTTGTAAATATGTTGTGTATCTTGTCTCTTACAGTTGTGTTCTAAACAGAGAAAAATAGAAAAAAAAAGACAAGATGAGAAAAGAAAAAAAATAGAGAAAAATGAAAAAAAAATTGTGTGAATAATGGAGTCAAGAAGAAGATTGAAGTAGAGGTTTTGGGTGTGATTTGACTGTGTTTTCACCTGTTCCCCATTGCTCTTCTATTTCTTTTGGTTTGTAGCTTCTCATCCATATTTTATCCTCCCTTAACCTTGGCCTCATTACATCCATAAAAGACCTTTTGATTTGAACATGCACATATGTTTTAGGTGTTGATATTAGAGACTTGCCAAGTCTATTTATGTTTGATTTCTTGAGTGCATTGAGTTGACATTGTTTACCCTAGACACTTGAGAGAAACACTTATAGTGTGCATCTGTGAGGTTTTGTTGCTTTTGATTCACCTCTTGAACTGATTGATCATTTTGCCATGTTTGGAATTGCTTGGATGACTTCATGAGTATATGCTTTCTTTGAAACTGTGTTGGATATTGTCTACTTCATTTCTTTGTCCAGATTTCTTGAGGACTATAATTTTGTTTGTTTGTTTCCTTGTTAGTCTTTGTTCTCCCATGTGCTGAGTTTGTGTCTCCTCCCTGATGTCCTATGAATTGTTCCTTGTTCGATGTCTTGATTTTGCCTAGGAGTGCAAAAGTCTAAGTGTGGTCTATTTTGATGAGTCACCATTCTTCACTATACACTTAGCTTTCCACACCATATTTTGTTAATGAATTATGTTTAATTCTCCATTCTTATCTCATTTTCACTATTTGGGCTGAATTTCAAGACTAATTCTTATTTGGATTAATTTGATTATTTGGGCTTAATTATTTCAATCATTTCATGCAGGACAATTACTGTTGAGAGGTTGAGAAAGAGTCCATTGAAGGTGACCAAACGGTCTGCTGAAGTCTTTACTGAACGGTTTGTTGAAGTCTTTGACCGAGTGGTCTTGATGTTGCGTCGATTGCTTGTTCTGAGCCCTTACTGAACCGGACGACCTTAGAACAATTGCATGACCGAACAACCTTCCAAGAGTTTGGCTGAATGGTCCTGGAAGTGTGAGTCTGAACACAATAGTTGGCAAGGTGTGCTAGACCGAACAATGCATGAACCGAACGGTTTACTAAAGTCCTGACCGAACGTTCTCAGTAGTCTTTGGGCTTACACTTAATGGCCGAGCATTTCAAACCGAACGTCCAGTTGATGACTAAGACCGAAAGGTCTTGGAAGCCCATACCAAACCGAGAATCTACACTGAATGGCCAAGCACCACAGACCGAACGATCTTGTAAAGATTGCATCGCACACCAGTGAACCAACCTACAGAGCAATGTTGAACCGAACGGTCTGTGGAGACTATACCGAACGATTTGTTCAAGGGCCAGAGGAACGCAGCAGCAGCAGTGTTGGAAGCACATTCTTGGACTTCAAGAGGGTGGCCACGTCAATAGTATAGCTCAATTTCGTTTTAGAAGGGCATTGGGTCATAGTTTAGGACTTTGGGCCAAATTGTTGGTCTACTTTTAGGTTAGGTCCATTAGAAGGGCATTTTGGTATTTTGGGGTATATAAAAACCCTAAATGAGATTTCTCAAAGAAGCTCTCAGGCGTCACTTAGTCTTTCTAAAATATCATTTACGTCTTTTCTGCCAAAAAAGAGTTATCTATCTATCATCATACAAATAATATACTAATTAAAATTAGTTAAGAAAATGCATTGTTACTTGAGCTACCCATAACCCTTTCATATATATATATATATATATATATATATATATATTTTTTGCTCCCTTCTACTTCTCTTACTTCTTTTTCTTCATTTTGCGTAACTTTTATCTTTGTTCTTTTTGTTTAAAAATGTATGGCTCAATTGTTATTGTTTTCTTTGTTTATATTCTAATCTTTTCGGAATAGAAATATTTTTTCGTTGTTTACTTTTTATATATTTATACGTAACAATTTTTATTTTATTTTTGTACGACTATTTTAATGGCCTTAATCAATTAATGAAAGGTATTGCAATATAATTTAGAGAAAAAAAAATTTCGTGTGCGTGAAATTAGTTTAACACTCCCGTTGTTCCTTATCTTCCTACTCAACCCATCCAATCACCAATCAGTACTCCCTTTACTCTCATTACTCTTCTTTTTCTTCTTCTACTCCACCCATTCCTCCTCCCTTTGCCACCACTCCAAACCCCTCTTCTTCTTACTCTTCTTATACAACTCCTCACAAAACTCCTCCTTCCACCACTCCATCAGCTTCCGATTCTTCTTCACCGTACTCTTAACCTTCGCCTCATCAAGAGAAGCCCACCAATCCAAGCTCTTCCTCTCCTTATTTTTACTTTTCTCAGTTCCATTAACATTCTCATTCTCCACCTTAGGAGAAGAAGATGAACATGAATCAACCCATTCACTCTTCGACCTCTCTTTCTTATTTGTTGTAGATGTTATTCTCATCACTGGGTTCCTCCATGTTACCCATTTCTTTTGAGAGGTAGTGTAGCTTCAAAGAAAATGTTTTTCGTACTTGAGATTAGTTTAACACTCTCATTGTTCCTTATCTCCCAACTCACCCCATCTAACCACCAATCAATACTCCTTCTACTCCCCTTACTCTTCCTCTTCTTCTTCCTCCTCCCTTTGTCACCACTCCAAACTCCCTGTGTATATTTTTTCTATCACTTAAAACAAAGAAACACCCTTATTTATACAAGGGTCAACCAGTATATACAAAATATAAAACTCAAACCAAAAGTTATGGAAAAGCAATAGTGGGACAAATGTAACATTTTACTAGTTTGGGTTAACAATACGTATCGTTCTAAAACATTCTAATATACAACACATACAAAAATATAACATTTATTAAGTATTGAATGATAAATTTGACGCATAAAGTACCCCTTTGGACTGAATAGAAAAAAATGTATATTCCTTGTGCATTGAAAAAATACTTGCGTCTCTATGTTCAACTATAGGGAATAGAAGCTAAAGATCAAACCCAGGTCAATGTAAACGAATAAAACCTTAAGAAAAGTACACATCAATAAGAACCTTTAAATAGAATATTTACTCAAAAGCCTTCTCAAACCTCCAAACAAAGAATTGCGGTCAGTTGAATGCATTGCTAGCCGTCATAACCAAGAAGATAGGTACATCAACAGATGCAACAAAGATCCGGCAAATTTCCAACCTGGTTGGTAACAACTATGATTGGCTAGAGAGGAAAGATGACATCATAGTAACTGACTGCAAAAGAACAAGGGTGAAACTTACACACATCTAATCATTCTAACAAAACTAATGTGCAGTGTTTATTAATGCTATTATTATATTGAGTATGATGTTGGGAAAAAGTTGGATTTAAGTATCGTGAATGGTGATCAATAAAGTGGTTTGATGTATATGATAGTTTATACTTTTAGGTTTATGTCAAGAATTTGGTATGAGATAATAAATTCGGTTAATTAGATTTATTAAAATACATTTAGTCTGGTAGTGTAGAATGGTTATGGTTAAATATGTTTAAATATGTAATGCATTGACTTGAGATTGAAAGTGTAATAAATAACTACAATGAAATAATAATAAAGCATTATTACGTATGTATTAAAGAATAGAAGAAAAAAATGAAATTATACTTCATATACACTGTTATTTGATATTTGTGTTTAATAGTCCATTTGCTCTTATGTTCCTGTATACGTGAAAATATAAAATAGAAACAGTTTAATTTTCATACAAAGAGACATGGGTTTTCTTTCCTCAAACACTTCGAAATCTTTTGATTGGTTATTAGATAGACCTAACATTTGGTTTCTCTAAAAGAAGAGCGTTTGAGTATGAATTATATGGGATGATTATTAAAGTTGAAGGTGAAAAGAGTTTGGAATTATATAAATATTTATATTTTATATTTATATTTCACATATAAGATACAATTTTGACAATTATGATTTGGAGTTTGATATATATTAAGAAAAGATTTCGACTTGCGTTTTATTTTATTTTATTTTTTTTTTAAGAAATTGCAAATAATAATTTATGTAATAGTTAGAAAATTTGAGAATTAATTAATTTGAGTGATTTATCGGATTAATTTAAAGATATCGTGACGTAAAAATATGGGAGACTTCTTGTTAATATTTTAAATGAAAAGTATTGAGATGGCAACGTTAGATGAGTATAATATCTGTGACACCCGGGCACTGACGAAGGCGGGGAGTGATCGTCGGTGTAAGAAGCATGGTGTAGGGGGCACGGACAAGGAGCGGCTCCTGGCAGGCTTCGAGTGGAAGGGGCACATGGACGAATCGAACATACACCGGAATGAGAGGGATCTGGAGACGGTATAGGTATGGGACTATACAGTTGAAGGATAGCTTAAAGGAATTGATTTGGCTACTCATATCAACAAATGCATTTGCTTTTCGGTAGCCTAAGTCATAAGAACCTTCATGGTTAAACGTGCTTAGCACACTGGAAAGCCTCGTATTGATGTGTGGGGACAGTCAGCAGTCTGTAAGTTGTCCGGGTGTTACAATATCTATATCAGTTTTGAAACTTTTTAGATATACTTTTGAAAAGTATCTATAGATACTTTAAATGTCATTAATATATTAAATATATACAAATATTTTAAAAAATATCTTTTTATAACATTATTTTTTACCAATATTTATAATATTTTTATGGATTTCTTATTAGTTCATTTAATCACGATCCAATTTTATTTAAATTTTTATTAGCATATAATTTAAATGATTAACTGATTTTGATAATGAACAATCGATCTCCTTCAACGTTAAACAATCAATTATGACATTTCCAATGATATACAATTAATTAGCACATTTGCATTTATATGACATACAAAATATATATATATATATATATATATATATATATATATATATATATATATTTATTGTATATATTATTTTGATATTTGTATTTGATGGGTTGATTTTGACTTTATTTTCATGTCATATCAACCCTAGCTCTTTTTATTCTTTTGAAAACACAAACAGACGCTATTTTTTTTATATTTTTTTTTCACACATTACAGTCTAATTTTCTTTAGACATTTCTCTTCTTCTCTCAAAAACTCATCACATTTAACTTCGTCACATCTTCAGCTTTATTTTCCATTGATTGTTAAACCCAATAAGACTAATATATATTTAAATAATATAGTAATAGTCTGGAAATAATATAGCAACAGCGTGAATACATACTAAATATTCACCTAATTAATTAATCTAATTTTATATATTTTTGTTTTTTACCCAACATTTAAGAATTGAATGCAACTTTAAATTACGCAACATCCAAATTCCCAACGTAACTCTAACCATCCAATTTGAGGAATTTCATGTTAAAATAAAATAATAAAATATTTAATTTCCATCTCATATTAAATCATAATATATAATAAAAGAAGTGCGTATGGTATAAGAAAAATTAACGAACCAATGAATAAATATCAAGTGGGCGCATTTTCATTTACATGATTTTTATAATTTTTTAAGAAAAGAAAAAGTAAAAAATAAAAAGAGAGTAATTTTAAATAAATGTAAAAAGTTTACGTGTCAAATGAGTGTAGAAGTTAAGTATCGGAATAAAATTCATGATAGATAATTGGTATTTATGAGTATTTATTATTTATATAGACAATAAATATTTTAATATCATACTATTTCTATCTATAAAAGTTTATTATTTACAAAAACAATTAAAATAAAAATTTAATTTATATTTTATTAAGTTATTTTATTATTATTTAGATACTTTAGATTTAGAAATTGATTAGGATTAATTATAGGGACTCAAACTATCAAGTAAAAGTTTTATACGTTCATAATTTCAACTATTTTCTAAAAATAAATAAGCTGTTGAGAAAGATATAATAAAATATGTTGGCAAAAGAAGAACACAATGAAATTCATTCTTCAAAATATGATGATAAAAATAAGTTTAAGAATTTATAGGGTTTGATGTACCTCGTAACTAAATGGATTGGAGAAATATTTAGGTTAGAAGAAAGTTTTTATTCTTTTTATCACAGTAAGATTAGTTTATTTTAAAGAGATATTCAAAATAAGTATTTTATAGTAGGAATTATAACATAAGAGTTTCCTTAGTATCAACATTTATTTAACATAATTTTTTTTATATTGTCTATCAGATATAGTGTATACGGAACGGTTACTAATTGTTAACCGTTCGGTCATCACCAAAACAATGGTCACTTAGACCATCAACTATTGCATCAACTAAGGTTAACCGCGTTAAATGATGTTGGGTTATAATTGGGCCAACACTTAAGGTACTATTAGGCCAGTAGTCCATAAAATAATCAAAGATATTGGTAAATTGTTTATGAGCAATCGACCGAATCTAAAGGTAAGTCTTTTTTACTTTATTGGGTATGTATCAATTTAGGATCCATGAGATGACTTATAAATATAAAGTCAGGGCCAACAACCAGGTATGCTCTACTGAGTTCACAATACTCAATTACAATAAATACAAAAATTCATTTGCGAGCAAAAGCTCCATCAACAGACGCCTAACTTGAGCGTCAGAGTGCCTTTGCAAGTACCTCCCTCCCCCCGATCAAGATTGAAGTCCACCGAATGGCCAAGACTAAAGGCAACCAAGCAGCCCAGACTGGAAGCAAACAAACAGAGCACATAACTCAAGCGTCAAAGTCACATCAGAAAGGTCAGTGTCTCGGTCTCACAAAATCCCTACCGAAACATTTTGGCACCCACCGTAGGATCGGGGGGCAACCCAGTGAAACCGCAAGGAACCAAAACAAGTGCTCGATATTGACATCGCTACTTCAGATCAACACCAGGAACTTTCAGCGAAACGAAAACTACACAACATGGGACCTCATCTCTACATGAGATTTCATCAACAACAAGATGAATATATTTGAAATATGAATATTTCATAAAATAGTAAAAAAATCGGCCTCTATATTATATCATTATTGTTTGAGTTTTATGATAAATCATGGTAAAATTTATAAACATATGCTGACGCACGTCACATGAGAAGGAGGGTTTTCCTTTCAATTATGAAGGGCAATGTCTATAAGTCACGTCATCTAACTTAGGAGCAGGAAAGCAGTGTGAAGTTTCTTCGCCTCCAAATTATGTTTCCCTCAACCATTCTTCCCCTCACTTTCTTTGATATTCCATGTGAACATATATTATTTTTTAAATGTGCCTTTTGTTTCGAAAGCTTTCAGGTTCAAGAGTTCCTTCATTCTCAAAATTGCCCAGTTGGCCCTAACGACAACCAGTTTCATCACCTATGTAATCAATTCTATTTAAATATGCTAACATTTAGATAATTATTTTTTAAATATATTATTCTCTGTCTGAGTAATTTACTTTATATCTTAATTCAATTTCGAATTATGTGATTTATTCAAGCAAAAATGGATTGTGTATAGAAGAATCTAGTGCACAAAAAGTTAAAAGACCACAATGCTTCCATTACAGCCATCATCGACTTACTGCTACATGGCAAATAGAAACATTGTTAAACCAATAACCAGAGACCTTACTCACATCTGAGTTAATCATCACCTGAATGGTGAAGACTGTCCCTCATGGACTATAAACCGAATGGTGAAGACAGTCCCCCATGGCCATGGACTATAAACCGAACGGTAAAAACAGTCCTCCATGGACTATAAGCCAAGCGGTAAAGACAGTCCCCCATGGACTATAAACCGAAGGTAAAAACAGTCTCCCATGGACTACGAATAGTAAAAACAGTCCCCCATGGACTATAAACCGAGCGGTAAAGATAGTCCCCCATGGACTAAAAACCGAGAGGTGAAGACGCTCCCCCATGGACTATAAACCGAGTGGTAAAGACAATCCCCCATGGACTATAAACTAAGCAAGGGAAGTCAGTCCCCTATGGACTATCATCTGAACGGTAAAGGCAAACCCCAAATGAATGCTCACTCACAGGTATTCAGTCATTCGGCCTCACAAGTATTCGGTCATTCGGCTTTAGGTATTTGGCCATTCTGCCTCGATTGCTCAGCCTTCCATGGCCTCAAGTGTTCAAACATTCGGCCATCCGACTTCATAACCCAAATTATTTAATGTTAATTTGATTAACTATATTTTTCTAACCATATGCGGATTCAAATTGTTTTTCCTCTTTAGTACAGGTGACAACATCCTACACATAAACTTTCCGGCCTTTTTCAAGCTCATATAAGTCCTATAGTCAATCATGACTAAAAGCCGAATAATTGTTAAAACTCCTTCAACAGACGCTTAACTTGAGTATCGAAGTGCCTTTGTAGGTACCTAACCCCCCCTGGTTCAAGATTGAAGTCCACCGAACGGCCAATACTGAAGGCGACTGAGCGGCCCAGACTGAAAGTAGAAAAGTGGAGCACACAACTCAAGCGTCGAAGTCACGTCAAAAAGGTTAGTGTTTCGGTCCCACAAAATCCCTACTGAAACATATTGTATATAACAAAAACCTTAAAAGTTTAATGCAGTTGCTTCTTCACCACTAATTTTATTATTTAGTTATTTTAGATTTAGAAAGTTAATATGTGTAAAAATATAAAAAGTACACTGCAGAAATACTTAAAAAATTTGAATATGTATAAGAATACAAAGTAGATTCTCTAAAAATACACATGAGAGATTATGCAAAAACAAAGAGAGTAGACTTGCTTAAACAATAAAAAAAAATGGATGAATAAACTGTCAAATGTATATTTTTTAAATTCGTTTATTATGTATATCAATAAACTTTTTTTTAATATGTGTTGTACATATTTGTCTAATTAATGTATAAATATACTCATTTAATGTGTATTATTAAAAGGATCTTTGAATTAGAGAATGAATAAAAAATTGTCTAATGTGTATTAATATGTGTGTGAACATCTTGTATATATTGTTAGACTCATTTAATTTTTTTATTATACTCGTCTAATTAATGTATGTATAAACTCGTTTAATTTGTATTGCTAGACTTGTTTAATGATTTTTACTATACAAATCTAATTAACATATGAACAAAGTTGTCTAACTTACATTGCAAGATTCATTTAATAATAAAAGCATAAATTCATCCAATATGTATTAATAGATTTATCTAATTTGTGTAAAAGTAAATTTGTCCAATGTATATTGCTAAACACGTATAATTCATATACGAATGACTCGTCTAGTATGTGTATTGTTAGACGTGTCGATTAATACATTTATAGGTCCGTCTAATATGTTTTGTTATACTTGTTTAACTAGTGTATGACAGTCTCCTTTAATGTGTATTGTTAGAGTCATGTAATATTTTTTACTATACTCGTTTACGAGGGACATCAAACATTCTCCATTCTTAAACTTATTTTTATCATTTACTCTTGAAGAAGAAACTAGACTCAAAGAGCTTCGATTCTAGTACTCATACGCATATTTTTTACTTCGGGAAGGGGGTTCAACCGGGCTGTCAAAGTTGCGAAAATTTTCTACACTCGTTGGACGAGCTGAACCACTTGCTAAGCGAGTGAAATTTTCGCTAGGCGAGTAAAATTTTCCAGACAGTCTCCCAACATAAAAAAGAGTTGTCTGGAGACTTTTTGACTCGCTAGGCGAGCCAAAACATTTTCTGGGTGAGTGGAACAATGCATTTTGTCTATTTAAGGGCGTTCTAGAGGCTTTGGAGAGGTTTAGAGCTGAACCTAAAGCCTGAGACGTTGTGTCCTTGGAGCAAAGAGCTTTTGGAGTCGTGTTTTGAGTCGTGGGAGAGGATTCAAAGCTAGAGGAACGTCCATAAAGAGTTTTAGAAGGGCTAGCTAAGGAGAAAACCGTAAGGGGAGCTAACCTTGAGTCTTTTGGTTCTTACGTATTATTGCTTCGTGAATATGTTAGTGATTTTGAATTTGGTTACGCTTCTGGAGTGAAATTATGGCTCTGTGTTGTATTCTTAATCTATTGATGGTTTTAGGACGAGATTTTGATTCTGTGTATGGTTTTAGGACGAGATTTTGATTGTGTCGTATGTTTTGAATCGATGAAATGCTTTGGAATGAAGATATGCCTATGTTTTGATGATTTTGAGTCTGTTTATGGATTTAGAAGAAGCTTAGACTTTTGATATGAATATTGAACCAATGAATGTTTATAGAATGAGATTTTTTTTTTTGGCTACATTAGTATATTGATGATGACTATGTAAGGCGTGTTATGACCAAATGTTAATTGTACCATTTCTCCGTTGTCGTTCATAAGCATGTTGATTTTGGTACTAATCTTAGATGTTGATAGGATTTTGATGAGTCTTGGTTGTTGGTATGCTATTGGTAGAAATAAATCTTATGTTTATAATGGTCGTATGTGATTTGGACTCTCAAATTGTGATTTGAGAAGTTAAGACATGAATCTTTGATGTTTGTGATGACTTTTAGCATCTGTCATGTTACTTGGTGAACTTTGGATGTTTGGAAGGTTCGGATGGTTAGAGAAATTGGTAAGAATAAATTAAAAGGTGGATCTAATAAATCTAAGGTTGTGTGAATTGTGTCTGGGTCACTGTCATAAGGTTGAGCGCCTCTGGAACATTTTGTCCAAAGTGGCTAACGCTAAGCACCACTCCCTTGGCGTTGAGAGACCATTCATTGGGCAAGTGAAGCTACTCGTTGGGCGAGTAGCTTGAGACAACAACTATGTCTCTAGTGTGTTAGGCAATTTCGAGAGGTTTAGGAGGTTCTTTGGTGGGAATGGTTTTTTGGTTCTTAATGTTGTTTTTGTGTATGAAAATGTTGTGTAATTTGATGTTATGTGATTGTAGGAAATATCTTTGTACGTGTGAATTATTCTTGAGATAGGAGTAATGTTTATGGTATATTAATGTATGCATTTATGAATGGAAGGTGTGGAAAAGAGTTCCAAGGAGTGACTTCTTGTTGGTCGTGTGTCAAGTGTTGTATGTATTAATGTATGGAGTGTTGTATTGGGATTTATTCTGACACTCTCAATAACCCCTATCTCACTTAGAGATAGACAATTATGTGGTGGAGAGTAGCATGAGGTCCTTATCTGGGGGCCCTATTATGTCAAGGAAAGGATTAACCTTGTGTAGTAGCTTTCTGGGGGCCCTGTTGGGTCAAGGAAAGTATTAACTTTGTGTTGTAGCTTTTTGGGGGTCCTATTGGGTCGAGGAAAGGATTTACCTCACCACAAGTGCATGGATCCCACAGTTCGACATTCATACAATATTTTTATTCAGATGAGTCGAGTCTATGATTATGATATGTTTATGTTGGTTGGTTTGGATTGAAAGTATTGAATTATGTTATAGCTTTAAATATATTATGTTGTTTTTCTGTTGCATTAGCTCACCCTTTCTTTGTTTGTGGTTTGGATGTATTTTCTTTATGTTTGTTTTTTTTTTTTACGATGATCATCAGGTGTGTGTGAGTAAAAGGTGATGAAATACCAGTGGAACAAGCTTTAGATGGTGGAGCACCCGACATTTAGTTTTCTATGGACAAGATTTATGTTTTAGTTTCTATTTTAAGTTGTATTGTATTAAGTTTAAAATTCTAGTGAGGTTTGTATAATTATGAGGAAAACTTTTATTCCTCCTTTGTGTCGATTGTTCTAATTTATCAATGATGTAAGAACTCTATAATAGTTAATGTTATAGTTATTGGGATGTTACAATAATCATGTACACATGCATCAAAACAAGGATTATCAATCAAGATAATCAAGAACATATAACATACAACAAACAAACAAAGGTAAGCTTCCACATACCCTGACTAATACTAGGGCTTTATCTACAACCAAAAACACCACCAATCTTCCTTTGCACTAAGGGTTTCTGTTGCTCTCTCTCTCCCTCCTTCTCCCAAAAACGCCAATTTTCTTCCTTCATCTGATTTCTCTCTTTGATTTAGGGTTTCTAAAACAGAAATGCCATTATTCCCTCTATATCTTAATATTAGAGCCGTCAAAATGGGTCACAACCCGCGGGCCAACCCAGTCCGTCACGGATTCGAACCGGGTTGGGTTTGAAAAATACAACCCACTTATATGCGGGTCAGATTTCAACTCGGCTCAATTAGACCCGGCTCATGCGGGTTGAACCCGTGGTGAGCCGGGTTGGCCCACCAACCCACCTACCTAATTTTATTTTTTTTAATTTATTATTTTATTTATGAAACTTTAAAAAATAAAATATTGTCTTCACTCACTGTGTATACCAAAAAAGTAATATCTGCTCTCACAAATCACTCTCACGCTACTTGTTCTCATTTGACGGTGCTCTCACCCTCACTTCACTGAAATTCTTCAAGGAGTAGGTAAAACGCCCTTCCTTTAATGACAAAAATAGGGGTTTGCGAATTTGTTTTTTGTTCTGAAATGATTTTTTTCATGTTCTGACATGTTTGTATCAGATTTTGTTCATTTTATTTAAACAATTTGAGTATACATTATTTGAACAAGGTCTTTTTGATATCTTTGAATGTGGGAAATTATGTTACAGATTAAACTATTAATTTTTTGTTGATGTTATTGGATACTGGTCCTCTTTTTTTTTACTAATATTTTTTTATTAATTGTCGGAATTGTTCTGATATTAGGAAAATCTTTATTAGTGAATTTTGAGACAACAAGAACAAGGCTCAAGGGTTACAACAATTGATGAAGAAGATGATTCAAGAGAGCAGAATATTTATTCAAGATTCTAATATCGTAAATGGATAAGGAACAAAAAATGATAAATATAAGAAACTTATTTGTATGTTTTTGGATGACATTTGGATTATATTGTACTTTTTATTATTATTTTGAATTGTCTTTAACAATTTTTTGGGAGTGAAATTTGTTTAAATTTAAATTATAGAAAGTTTGTATTTTTTATTTTAATAAAATATAATTAAATGGGTTAGTGAGTCAACCCGTTTACCCACCAACCCGTGGTGGGTCGGGCCGGGTTCAAGTTTTTCTAGCTCGTTAATAAATGAGTCGGGTTGGGTTGACTCACTAAGTGACCAACCCGTGGTGGGCCGGGCCGAGTCGAGCCGGGTTACCCGTTTTAACAGCTCTACTTAATATTTATAAAACAACACAATTTTATCTTTAATGTCTCTTCACTATATCATTATATTTTAAAAAACCAAATCTATTTAAATCTCTATTCTCCTTCTATCTCATGTCTACATCTATCTTCTATTTTATTTTATTTAATTCACACCATTTTTTCTTCCTACACCCCCTTATTTAATTTCTACCCTAATTAAATAAAGGTAAAAGACTATTTTGCCCCTACCTAAAAATACAATTAAAACAAAGGATTTCTTTAACTTCCTTTTTCCTTAGAATTAAATCCATGCTTATTTAATTGTAATCCATCCTTCCATTAACAAGTCAATACATCTCATTGATAATATCACACACACACACCAATAACATTAAAGAAACAACATATTTATGGTCTGACAAAGATATTCACACAAAACACCTTATTAGATATAACTCTTAAAAAAAACTTAGTCAAATCTTAACAAAACTTTATTCCTTAAACTCCTATTTTTCCTCTTGTTTATTCTTCACACATCCAAAGAATATCTTAGGTAATTTGCTATAATTAACTCACGTCAAAGTAACATGTCTATGTACATAAACATTCTTTTTAATCTTTTAAAAATCTAAATTTCGATATGTGTAACATCTGAAACTTATGGTACATTACTTCATACAAAATTGTAATCACATTAATATTATTATTATGCAATGAAACATTTGAAAATTCATAATATATTATAAAAGTGAAACAAATGACCATTTAATCAATATAAGAATAACGGAATTAAAAAAAACACTTATAATAATTTGAACAAGATGTTATATAACCATTACTAAATGTTTTAGCATGATATAGTAACCTTCTTTGATTAATGAATGTAAGTATGGCACGTTATAACTATATTTATATTCTTCATTTTTAAAAGCCTATTAGTATTGAATTTTACTTTTTATTTTTATATTTTATATGATAAGATTGAAAATTAAATTAAATTGTCAATTGTTTTCTTTATTGTTGATTAAATGTTAAGAAATTATGATTATATAAAAATATGCATCATGAAATATCAATTATGTGTCGATAAATCAACACTTCAAATTTTGCAACATTATATTTTCTAAGCATTATTAAATTACTACATTTTTCACAATTTAGTTAAGCTGTTTTCAAATAGTTGTTTTTTATTTGATTTAGATGAAATAAGAATTTCTTTTTCACAATTTAAGTTCAAACAAACGTAAGTTATAAATTCCTAAATTTTTTAATAAAGTTATAAATTCCTAAATATTGATAACTTATATTTCCTGTTTGAAGTGATCGTTATTGTGTTGTAATTATATGGTTTCTAAGAATATTTTTAATTAATTAAATATAAGTATCTTAAATACAAAAAGAGAATTAAGAATTTAAAAAGTTGAACCTGACGTGAATCGAACACGCAACCTTCTGATCTGGAGTCAGACGCGCTACCATTGCGCCACAGATCCAATTTCATTTGTTTGAACTCGTTAAAATATAGTTAATCTAAATCTTAAGACTCATCCTTAATGCTATTTAGGTTCTTAAGACTAAATCTTAAGACTAATCTTAAGAACATTGAGCCACAGATCCAATACCATTTATTTGGTAGTTTTGCTTTTAATATTTGTTTTAAAATATTAATATGAATCCTTCAAAGGTAATAGAAACTCGGGGTTTTCTTTTTCTATATCATACGACTGTCTCTAACACTTAAACAAGAATACCACGTCTTAATTCTTTTCGTGATAAGTTTTTTCTTTTATTTAAAATTGATATTTTTTGATATGATATTTTTTTTTTTTACTTTTAGAGATATTTGTTTACTAAATTATCATCCGAATGAACATTTTAAATTTTTTTATATATAATGCTTCAAAGATTAGGTTTTGTGAAAAAAAAAGATTCTTTAGTCTTTGATATCCAACTCTGTATTTTTTACAGTGAACGAAAGTCTATCAAAAGAATTAAATACGTTTAAAAGTTTGAAGCTAACAATTTTACTTTTTACAACTATATATAAGAGAAGGATTATTAAGTGGGTTGATAAAGGTATTTAAAAAAAACGTTTAAATTAGGAAACAATGAATTGAAAATCAATATATAACAATATGCTTTTGGCAGTTTAGTTTTTTGAGAGGTAAAATTGAAAAATTATGGTGGTAACAAGAAATATCATGATGTTTAGAGTTTGTGTTGATAATGATAGCTTGATTTGTTAAGAGTAAGTTTGGTGTATTTGGAGAGATAATTGAAAAATATGCTGGACGTAAAAAAATAAATTTTGAGTAAGAAATAAATTACTTATTTAAATAAAAATTTGTATCAATTTAACTTAATCATTACTTTGCTACCTTTTTCAAATTATATTATGTCAAATATAATTTTTTAGTTGTTTGCAAATTTAGAGTTTAAATCATTTAAATCATTTGAAGTTGAGAGAGATTATATTTTAAATAAAATTGAGAATAAACACCTATAACGTATATATGGCCTTTATATTTTCTTTTATTAATTTAAAATTTATCTTAATAAAAAGCTTAAGTGTTATATATTTCTAAAAAAACACTTTTCATTTTCGAAATTTCAATTAGTAAAGAAAATATAAGAATTTGACTTTCTCTTTTAGCTCTTACTCTTGTGCATAGTTATCTTTACTATAAATCTAGTATGTTTCTAAAAGATTTTAATTGGCACTAAAAATAGAAATTAACAAGGAATGTCAACCATTGTGAGATGATTCTTCGTGGAGATGATCTTTATTTGTTCAAAATTAGTATATATGAACTATTAATAAGATATATTTTTGGAGTTGAAATAAAAAATATTCTCTAGTCTCACCTTTTGGAATTTAATGGTGACAAAACAACAACAACTAACTACAATTTGGCTTTTAAGGGGCTAAATTATTCAAGAATGCATATGAATATTTTAGAAATTATGATAAGTGTCAAAGGGTTGGAGGCATATTCAAAAGGCATGAACTATCCTAGCAAGGCATAATTGAGGTAGAAATATTTGACTATTAGGGTATGAATTTTGTTAGTCCATTACCTATCTCACATTCAAATGAATATATCCCAATTGTAGTGGATTATGTGTCCAAATGGGTATCGATTGCTAAACCAATGACATGTATATCAGTTACAACGTAACAAGTGATAAATATCGTCTTCTCCTAATGGACTCAACAACTCTTGCATTCTAGCTCAATTAGCCATAAAGTTCACAAAACACAATAAACTCTTCTTGTTATTTTCATTATACAGTTGATGTGCAAGAAAATGTAACATAAATTATTTACAATTTTTTAGACTAGAATTTATCCACTTCACTTTCATGCATTGACAAGCATCTCAATTTCATATTCATGCCAAAATCAACTCACAAATATACTTAAATTCTATCCCTAGAACCTTTGACCCTATGATAACTCATCAAGTTTCAAATCCCTGAATCCTCAACAACCAATCATACATTAAGTTCAAGAGTCTAAGATTACCAATCGACTAAGTTATATTCTTAGACACCAACAATCATTAGACATTCAATTTCAAGTCTAGTTTCAAAAGATATTTCCCAACACCTCCAGAATCACAAATCAAGCATGAGCACAATCTAAGAATTAAGCCTGAAAATTGAATACTAACATGAATTGGAAAAACATGTATCATTAATAAAATAAAATTACACAAGAGTTGCATGCTTTACAACTAATCTCAACAAATAAGAATAGCCCTCAATGGTGAAGAACTTAAGGTTCTACAAATTGAAGAGATGGGGAAGAAGTGAAAACCAAAGAAAAGATGCAAGTCTTCTCCCAAGGTTCTTGGTAGTTGTTTCATGCTTCAATTGCACCTCCCCCTCATCTCAACACCTCCAATCTTCAATCCCAAAAGGGGAAAAACCACCATGGATGAAGAAGGAAACCCAAGGAGGAAAGAGAGGTCTTCCCAACACTCCAAACAACCTCTAAGAGCATCTCCCAAGCACCCTAGGTGATTCTATTTATGTAAGAATGACGAAGGATGAAAACCATTGCGAAAACATGATTAAATACCCAATTTCGCGTATTAGGGCTGACAGACTTGCCCAATGGCTTTATTCTCTTCCAATGAGGGCTAAAATGATGCTCCATGACTTGTAACTCGTTGGGCGAACCAAATTTTCGCTTACTAACTCGAATACTACAACTTTAGGTTGTCATTTTCGCCTAACGAGAAACCAACTCGCTCAATGAGTCAGCCTGGCTCCGAATGGTGATTTTTTGATTATGCGGGGGTAATCCATGGCAGTATAACCTTATAGGTAAGTCTTTTCTTCATGTTTGCAACCTTGGATGCGATTCTAATGCCCCTAAAGTGGTTACTTGTCTAAAAATATTTTTTTCTTATCCAATCATGCTTCCTTGAATTCCAACTTGTTTTCCTCCACCACAAAAGCTACCTTTTCACTTATTTTACACTTATAAATAAGGAGATTAGAGGTAAAACAGACATAAAACAACTAAAATACAAAACATATTAAACTTAAGGATAAAACAAGATTAAATCTAGGAAATAGTTTATTTATTCATGACAAAAGACACACAAAAATAGGTAAAAATGAACGTTATCAATGGGTGGAAGCAACTACTATCCAAAGGGCTGACACAAGAACTCTCATTAAATTCCTTAAGAAAAAATGTTGCTTGGGGAACATTCTCAATGAACTCCTGATGACCTCCAAATTAATCGGTAATTACAAAGATGAGTTTGGGGAACGTTCTTAGTGAACTCCCAACACTCATTCGATCAACAAGGAATGTTCTTAGTGAGCTTTTGTCGCATTACAAAGAAAAGTTTGGAAAATATTCTTAGTGAATTCCCAACACTTGACTGATCAACTAAAAACGTTCTTAGTGAACTCTTGTAACATAAAAAAGATAAGGTTGGGGAACTTCCTTAGTGAATTCCTAACACTTGACCGATCAACGTTATAAGCTTGTCAAATCATCTAACAAATTGAGAAGGATCATTAACTAAGCTTTCATTGCTAAATTGATCATTTAGCCACCGAACGATGTTAAAGCGTATAACTATATTACAGCTTGCGCCTTATAAAGTATTTTGAGATTAATCGTTTAGCAAGTTTAAGTGATGTTAACAAAATTGCATTAAGTTATGATTGAGCGTTCTTGCGTAAAGCCAAAGGTATTAAGGGTATACAAAGTAAGAAGAGGACAACTTGGGCGATCACCTTATTAAAGCCAAAGGTATGTTCGTTGAAGATTGCATCACTTAAATCTTCAACCTCTTGCATTAAATCAGCCTTTTGCTTCAATAAGGCCTCATGCTCGTTTGAAAGCTTACTATAGTTCCCATTCACTTTTTGGAGCTCCAGCTTAAGCTTGTTGTTTATACGTTGAAGTTGTCGGATGGTCGTCCGGTCATCGTCGACTTTTGAGGCAACATTCTTCTTGGCCTCCTTGCAACCAGTGTGAGCCTTCTTGGCCTCATCCATCTGCTTGGCAATTTTTTGATTGGCCTTCCTAGAGGCCTCCAGGTCCGCCCGAGCAGCCTTCAGCTCTTATAGGGAGGCCTTCTCCTTAGCACATTGGGAGGCCATTGTCATACAAATTTTATGCCCTAACGTTAAGCTTGAAGGTTGTATCCATGGCCTTTTCTTAGGTCATATACTTGAAGAAGGATCGTTCGGCGCTATAGAGGTTGAAGTTGGCCTAACGACGCGAGATGACTGAGTTGAAAGACCTTGTAATGAGGGATCCAATTTGTAGGGTGATGAAGGTTGAAAAATAATTATTTTCATATGTCAATTTGGACCGAATTACGCCCTTTACTAC
>NC_028357.1:14614813-14660774 GCF_000741045.1 Vigna radiata var. radiata | reverse complement strand
AGTAGGTAAGAGAGAGCGGATTAGATGAAATTGTAAACCCCCAACAACATCCATTCATCCATTGTTTTCTTTTGTCAATTGAATCAACTTTATTTTGCATGTTAATATTTTTGTTCTCAAATCCAATTTATTAAATTTTATTTTCAAGTCTTATTATTTTAATTCATGCAAACGAGAAAGCCATTCGAGTCTCTTGGGAAAACGATACTTGGTCTTACCATTTATATTACTTGTACGATTTGGTACACTTGCCAATTTGTCAACATGGGGACACCTTCCTAATCCTCTTTTGAGAAGAGGAAGACTTCTCCTTAATTGACTTCCTCCTCCATTTATCTTGGACAGTCGGAGGGACGACCATTATAGGGATGGGCTGGGAGCGCGAGGAGTTGCCCAGGCGGTTCGTGGGTCTTGTGCCAAGGCCTTCTCCCTAGAAATATGTTTGGGGGAAGGGATCTGTGCATTAGTAAGATGAGTGCTCAACGTCCCTTCTCCAACAACTTTATTTACAATCTTTCGTTGAACGAAAATTTTGGCGAAGACGCTAGTGTCGACATTGTGAGGAGCCATGATATCTAAAATAAAGCACAAAATTTAGCTAAGTTAAAAATGACAGTTATAACATACAATACCTACTGCACACTTTACTATAGAGCACATCATAATCAATTAGGTTAATGAGACTTTAGGAGGAGAGGTGACAAGATAATCGGTCGATCAGGCTAACCACCTTTAGCTCTCTGAGCTCGTCATAGACCTCGCCCGCAAAGGCAACCTCCTCGAGTTCTTGGTCCAATAGAATGGAAATATTTTCCGACCATTATCCATATAGTACTTGGACCAACCAACTTCCTTTATTACTATATTTAAATAATTTGTTTTAAATCCTATAAAAGAAGCGTTGAAGAGTGTGAAAAACCATTTCCCTTTTTTGGAAATAAGAGATACCCAAGCCCTATTATTGTGCAATCGAGTCTAGAAGAAGAAGAGAAAACAAGGGGAGTAAGGGTGATGTCCAAGGTTTTACATATCACCTCTCGAACGCCTGCATGTAGTTAAGTAAGAGCCACATTCAACTCGCTCAAGACATTCATTTGGAATTCGTTGAAGGGCAACTGGATGACCATATCTTTTGAAAGGTGGAATATGAATAAAAGAAATCCAACACGACACCCTGCTTGCCATGGAAGATTCGTTCATTTTTCTTGCACACGACAAGCTTGAAATGCTCGGCATTTGTTGCTGCCTTAACTAGCTTCATTATACCAACGAATTCCTCTAAGAACTATCCCATGATGAAGTAGGAAATATATACCCCAACCTCATGAGGAGCCCAACCATATCCAGGAATGGGCGGGACCAATGCGTATAACTAAATCCACTCCCCTACTGCATCCACTTCAATCGCAACCACCTCACACATGATGATTCGGACGATGACATATTTCGTATCTACACCCATTATCGCGTCACCCGAATCAATCCCCCGCTTGATTGATCCAAAAATTGAAGACCCAACCGATGATACCGATGGTGCCAAATTGCTATCAGCATAACCCCGACCTCCCCTCCCTTTAGACTCATCAAATGAAGATAGCATAACAATCAATATTATTACCTATGGAAAAATAAGTATGCAACGCTTGATTCTTACAAAGAAAGTAAAGAGCAATGGTAAAAGCGATGTTGGACTCCACTCCTATTTATATAATTATCATTCATTCCTAAATATTTGACATTGAATTATTTTTTCCTAAATATTTGAAATTGAATATATTTTTTTGATGTTGAATATTTTATAATATATTCATTTTTCGTGATTTTTTTTTATAAAATTTAATTAATTGATAATAAAATAGTAAGATAGCATATATAGATACATGTACGAATATACACGGTGAGGAGAAGGATAATAAAAAAAAATTATACTCAAGAATGAAGACAAGTATCGATATTTATTTATAAATAAGATAATAAAACAAGTCTTTATCCCACCTAATTGTTATCCCTTATTATAAATATAATATTAAAAATATACTTATATGATAAGCTTATTTTTAATGTAGAAAATAGATAAAAGGAGTGCATAATTAAAAAAAATCTCATATGTTACATATGTGGATAACTTCACAATAAAATTATGTTATTAGTATCCACGAATCATTAGTTTATAGGAATAGATAAAATTCTAATAGTGATTGAAACATGCACTCAGGGGAGAGGAGGAAATATTAAGAATTTTTCGAGTTTTATACAAATAATTTTTATTTGATTAAAAATGGAAATTAATTAATTTTTTTTGTAATAAAATTTTATTATAAAATAGTAATTATTATATATATATATATATATATATATATATATATATATATATATATATATATATATATATATATTATTTGTGGAGAAATGTTAGATAATAACTCTTCAGTATTCTAGATTAAACTTTAAAGAGTAATGAGAGAAAATATCTATTTACAAAATACTCTTAAACTCTTAAATTAATAAAAGTCAAAAATATATAATAGAATAAATGGAAGATATGAAAAATGAGAGAATTTAGTCTTCTATACGCGACTATAAGACTCAAACGACTAAAGATAAGATAAATAATAAAATTATTTGCAAAATGTAAGAGATTTTCAATGAAAAATGTCAATTAGGACTAGAGTTTTTCTCATTGATTTTGTTTAAGATGTTGCAAGCTATCGTAGTAATTAGTTAGTATGAATTAAAATATAAGCGTTATCAATTTGTATTAGCAATAGAGTGTATTATTTAATAATATGTATTACAATCAAATTTAATATTAATGAACTATTATTTCCTAAAATAGTACATGTAATAAAACTGTATATCTCTCTCTAATAATATGGTTCAAGTAATATATAAAGTTTGATTTTCTTAAATAAAATTTTAATTTTGAATCATGTAAATAAAAGAAACGTGATTAAGAGAGAAATTATGATAACAATAGTAACAGAGTTAACTCTGAAAGACATTATCAGTAGATATATATTAGCAATGCTTATATTAAAAGTTTAATTTTTGTAAGAACATGCAAGTATAACGTTGACCAATTATTAATTGATTATAATGATTATAATGATTAACAATGAAATCAAATCCTATTTCTTTTATTAATGAAATATGAAGGTGAAATGTCTAAATTCCTCCTTTTTTTAAAGATAATGATATCTAGACAACATTTTTCTAACAACATTTGAATATTCATTATGTGTCAATCTATGATTGATCAAAAATTACTTCACTGTTAATAATAATAATAATCAAACCCAAATTCCTCATTTTTAAATGATTAAGAGACATAATGTTGAAGAGTTTGGCTTATTAATGCATAAAACATCATTGTGATGATGGAAGGGAAACCTGACACATATATTCATCACAACAACTATTGTGAAAGCTAAATTTCTCTTGGCTTTCTTCTGTTATAGAATCTTTTCCTTAACTTTTTGAATGATCATCTCCTCGCAAGTTACATGCATTTCTATTTCACGAGTGAACATGAATTTAGTTTCGGCTAAGGCAAAAGAAATTGTCATCAAAATATTCTTGGTAAGAGTATAAGAGAGAAAAAAAAAATTACACTGCCATTTATCACTTTGTCTTATTATATATAAATCTGAGACTTACTTCGCAATCAATCTTTTGCAGACCCAGTAGATCTCTTTGTCCTAAAGGCTCAAGCTTTCCTTTTTCTTTCTGATCACAATTTTATAACAAAAACATCCTACTTTGGTGTGGAGTTAAAATAAGTCTTTAAACTAAAAAAACCATCTTTTTCATATAAAAATGACTATTTACTTCGTATCAATGAGACGGCGGTGAGTGAACAATTTAATGAAAAATAATTAGAGAGACTAAATGGGAATAAAATTGTTAATATGATTTGAATTACAAAAGTTAATTTTTGTCCGACATTAAAAGCATGGCAACTTCAAAATTCAAATTCCTGCAAAGGTTGATCAGCCAGTGTGAGAGAGAAAATGGACATTTTTTTCTAGAAATAGACAACATTAATTTCCCCATTGGAATTGTCCGGTGGAACAAAATAACAGAAAGAAAAAAGAGGAGAGAGCGTTAGGGATAAAGAAACAAGTTTTTCCCAGGAAAGGGAAGGAATTTGCATGAATCTTCTGTGTCTGACTGTTCTGATTCGATCGTCATCGTCCTTCTTTTTGATCTTACCCTCCCTGTTCTCCCTGTCTTCGTCCTCCACTACAACGTCTTCCGTTTCCCTCTTCCCACTTTCTCTGTCTCTCATTCTTGAATAAAAGCTTCAAATTGTGTTAAACCAATTGGGGCGCAGAAAGATCTTATTTTGAGCCTTGCCCGCAATCACCCACCTCAAATTTAATTCTGGGTCGGTTTCAATTTCTTCAAAGGTGGCAACTAGTGTGTTTATATCTGGGTAAGTCTTCAATTTGTGGTATTTTAAATGCAATGTTTATGAATGACTGCCTATTTTTTCCTTTCTCTTGTTTTGTTTTTGTGAGTGGTGTTGTGTTGATTTTGTTGTAATTGGATTGTTGGAAACCATGTGAAGGTTGTTGTGATGACGTGGCAATGAGGTTTGTGGCAGAGGAATGGAGGGTGTTCAGGGGAGGAGCGATAAGCTTCAGGGTGCTGGCGCTGTGAATCCGAGGAGCCGTTTGCGGGTTTGGTTCATCCGAGCGTGTTCAAGCATTGTGCTTTGGACATGTCTGTTTCAGCTAGTGACAGTGAGTGAACTATGGCGTTCCCATTTCTTTTTGGGGATTACAAGTCGAATACATCACACAATTCAAAGTCCTCTCCAAATACATAATGAACTTGTTCAACCGCCTCCCACTTTTCTTCCTCCAAGTTAGTTTTTCTTTACTTCCTGCCTGTAGTTTTGGTTTATTTAAGTGATTATGGATGTGGGTTTGGACAACTATAGCTTAGGTTCTGTGATGGTGCAACCTTACGTGTGACTCATATGTGAAGATCTCCTCGCTATTTCTCCCCTTCAGATTTTCCAATATTATTTGAGCAGTGAAATCCATATTGTTGAGTCTAAGTTGTATTTGTTGTCTGGAGGTGATGATCGTGCTTAGATGAAAGTCGGTGCTGAATGTTTATGTGTTGTAGGATCTTCTAGAAATTATTTTTGGTTTTTTGAATTGGTGCTTGTCATGCAGTAGATTTATGGGTTTCACACTCAGTTATGAGGAGGAAGAATTGAAATATTTATCCCTTCAACTTTAGATGCAGATATGATAGTGAATTATGATTCATAAAATCAATATTAATTTGGCATTTACGATCATGTTTTGAGGAATCCTGCCAAGGATGAATTGATTTATAGTTTATGCCCTTAGAAAAAAAAAATCCGGTTATATTCTCCTATGTGAGTCATCTACCTCGATCAATTGATGCCTTTGGGTTCTATCGAGGACCAAAAGTTTGGTAAACCTGACATTTTGACTCTTCCTCCACAGTCTATCCCTGTCTAATTATTTTCCATTTGGTCTAATATTCTCATTGAAGCATCTTTTCGTTTTCTTCTCGCATAACTGATCCACATTAGGCCAATATCCCTTTCATATCCTTCCTTATATATCAAGTGATCGACCTCAATATTCTATTCTCAGCTACACTTAAATTTGGCTCTTTTTGACTCTTCACTGCTGGCCGTCACCTCCATACAACATTTCTGATTCTATACCGTCACCTCCATACAACATTTCTGATTCTATAGCTTCTCGGTAGAATTTTTGTTTAACTTGATGGCCTTTTTGTGTGATCAGGAATTATACTTGTTGCAATGAAGTCTATATCAAATTCCTACCTAGCTTGAATTCGCAATGTGATGTCCTCAACAATCTTCATTCGCTTAACAGAAACTGCAAAACAAAAGAGACTATAATTATAGATTCCCTTCTTTTTACTTGCATATTTTAAGACGTGCTTGTATGGGATTTGACTCCTATAAAGTGAGCGATTCATTTTAGGGGACAAGTAAGAATCTATGGCCATTGAATGAGAAACCAACAGTTAAGATTGTGATTAAATACTTGCAAATGCATAATAAATTATGTACTTCTTCAAATATTTCCTGTTGTTTTTCTAACCAACAGGTTAGCATCTCATTGTACACTCTGAATTTAATTTCTCACTTTAGAGGAGCCAATTTCACATCTAAGATAGTTTACTTGTACCATTATAAGGTGAAACTAAAGTGCACATTAACCTTACACAAAAATCAACTTCTAGCTTTTGTGTTTCCATTTTAACTTATTTTATAAAATGAACCTGTATATATTAATTGTGATACATTTGTATCTATTCACTTTAGGCAGTTTTGTGTTGACTTGGATGTTTTGTTTTTGGATATTAATAGTATTGATAGTTGCCCGATTGCTGGATGAAAATTGTGCCTTGTTTTAGATGGGCTCACACGCCTATGCTCATCCTGATTGTCACATTTTTTATTTCCAATATTGGGTATTCTTAATTTTGAAAAAGACTACGTAATCAAGTATATGTGAAGTATATGTAATATAAATCAATGCATATTAATAGATGGTTTAATGGATAGGGTATTAGTTGAATTTTATACCATTTTACACATTCCAGTAAATATTAAAGCCTTATGACCTGAAATTTTCAGGAAATTATACAAGTAATGGTTTTCTGAGAGTGTCCTGCAATGGGGGATTGAATCAAATGCGTGCAGCGGTTTGTATTTTCCATGTTGTTATTTCTCTGTTCCTATTCTATGATAATCTTAAATATTCATATAGCAGTTTTGGCATTTCAGATTTGTGACATGGTGGCTATTTCTCGACTTTTGAATCTCACATTGGTTGTTCCTGAGCTTGATAAGAAATCATTTTGGGCAGACCCTAGGTATATCATCTGTTTTTAAAACGAAGAGTATTATCTACTGGCTTCCATATCATTTTAAAGTTTTGTAGTTTTCATTTTTTTCAGCAATTTTGAGGAAATTTTTGACGTGAGACATTTCATTGATTCTCTACGAGATGAAGTTCGAATAGTGAAAAGAGTGCCCAAAAGGTTTAGTGAGAAGAATGGGCAGACTACCCTGAAGATGCCTCCTGTTAGCTGGTCAAATGAAAAGTATTACTTGGAGCAGGTCAGCAGATTGTTTTACCTGCGTTTGGGCTAAAACTATGTACTGTATGTTAATCAAGCTTTCTCTTGGTAATTTAAGGTTTGATAAAATGATTGATCAATGATTCTTCACCTTAACCTCTATTCAGTTGTAAGACAAGAATATTTACCGTCTTTGGACTGTTCGCTTCTTTAACATTTTAGAGGGAGGACTGTGTGTGATCAGATTGCTTTTGAGTGCATATTTCCCCCAGACCCGTCAGATTTATATTGAGGGTCTAGTTTTAGTGTAATATACAATTATACTTGTCCAGTTTCCTAACATTTCCCTAAATTATTTTGTGTACATGGTAAGGAAGTTTTAAAGAATGTCTTGGAACAGTGCCACTGTGATGCATTTTGAGGAGTATATTGAATATGAGGATGGAAGCAAGAATGGATCAGCTAGAACAGATGTTGCGAGAAGTTATTCATGATAGAGAGAACACCGAGAGCGAGCAACATGAGGTTTTCATAAATTGGAAGATTGGATAATTGGTCGCACAGTTGTGGAAAAACTAGCATGTGACAAGAAAACAATGGATGCCCCATACATGGCGGAAGAAAGAATTGGCATTGGGGAAAGGGAAGAAATGTGGCAACCAAACCCTCATTCACGGTGATGGAAACATGAGACTTCTGTTTCTTCAGTAGAAGAAGCATATGGCTGGTCAAATAGGTTGGAGTAGTGTTTTTGCTTGAAAGAGGTAATAGAAGAGGAAAGAATGCAAGCTGGGATTATTGCTTTAGAGGGAAAGGCATTAAACTAGTTGCAATGGTGGGAGACTTGTAACCCAAACCCAACATGGGAATCTTCCAAAGTGGCTGGGGTAAGAAGGTTCCCATCCAATATGTTAAAAAGTTCTCTTGAAATCTTGATTGGGTTAACATAAACGGGTTGTGTAGAAAGTTACGTGGAACAATTTGAACAATGGGCAGGACTCTCAAAAGACAGAACAAGATTATTTGATAGTAATATTCTTGAGTGACTTGAAAGAGGAAATCAAAGCAGAAGTGAAGATAAATGAACCTAAAAATCTTGCTGAATTGATGATGAAGGCTAGATGATCGAAGAGAAAATCATTATTAAGTCAAAAGAGGGAGCGCTGATTGAAGACAAAGGAAGTATTGGGTATAGGCCGTATTTGATGATTGGTAGCTTTTCTCGAGATGATGGAAATCCAATTACTACCATTAACTATGGCAGAGGAAGAGGGGTAAGAACATAAATAACCAATAGCTTGATAAATAATCAGGGAGGGAACCGAAACCTTGGGGCTAGTTATGAAAGTATTTGATGAATAGATGCAAGATAAGATCAAGAAAGGATTATGTTTCAGGTGTGATGAGAAGTTTGGGCCTAACCATGTTTGCAGAAACAAACAACTACAGTGGAATATTATATTAACAGCAAATTACTGGATGAACACAGTAGAGAAAAAAATTTATTGCGAATAGTACAGAGCGAATTGAAACAAAGTAAAAACTAGACATGAAAGTAGACATGTAGACGAAACTTTTAAAAAAAATTGCATGCAAAGTGGATAAGAAACGAACTCAAACGAAAGCAAACAATCTGGCTATAGCAACACGCATGCGCTGGGCAAAAAAGAAAATAGCTGAGCGAAAATTGCTGAATTAAAAGCACTACTTCTATTCTAGCATGCAATTCCTAAGAAGATCAAAACCTAAGGCTCATGATACCACATGATGGGGAAGTGCATGCCTAGAGAGAAGTATACTAATGACAATTAGAAGAATGAATGGAAAAATAAAAGCGGAAAAGAGTAAGGAAGGGGAAACTTATGACTCGTAGACACGCCACTTGAGAGAAGACTCCAAGATAAGTGTCGAGGAAAGACCGCCACTTGATTTGCTCAAGATATGGTCTGCCAAAATGGACTAAGAGACAGAGAACTATCTCTAAGAGGAATGCAAGAATGCAATTCAACTCAAAATTTCATTCAATTCAAAGGTTAGTACAAGGAGAACTTAAAAGAAAAGAAGGGTTTATAAGCGTTTATTCAATTAGAACTAACAAAAAAAACAAAAGAGACAAATACAAGCCCATGCAACCTACTATACTCTTTTTATGCTCTTTTGTCACTTTGAAAACTCTTCATTGTTGCCCCATTTATGATCATATCAAGAAACAAACAACTACACATGCTCCTTATAATCAAGGAAGACATATCTGAATATGACGAAATTCTTGATGACACGATGGGAAAAGAAGACGAAGATGGCAAAGTAGAGAAAGGCTTGCAGCTATCTATGTTTACTATGGCTGGTCATACCACCAAGAAGTCTTAGAAGGTATGGGGAAGAATTGAGAATGAGAAGGTGGTGGTTTTTTAGATTGTGGAGCATCTCACAGTTTCATTTCCAAAGAATTATTACTAAGGTGTCGGCTAGAGATGGAAGAAACTCTTCCTTACGTGGTAGAAGTAGGAGATGGACACAAGGTGCGCTGCCAAGGAATGTTTTAAGGTTTTGTTTTGATGTTATGAGGGTTGAATATTCAATCATATTTTTCATCTTTGATTTGATAGGTGCATATGTGGTCTTGGACTTGTAGTGGTTGGCAAGTTTAGGGGAAGTTAAGGTTGATTTTGGAAATTAAGTTTAACTATTGGAAAGGGTGAAATGGAGTAGACCTTGATAAGAGATCCCACTTTATCCAGAACGGAAACTGTACCAAAAGTGATTGTGAGTGAGTTGAAGCAAGAAGGTACAGGGTATTTGGTAGAATGGATATAAAAAAAGGAAGCAGCAAGTCACCACATAATACCATCTAATATAGTGAAAGTGTTGGAATTGTATACAAAAGTTTTTCAGGATCCAACTGGACTATCCCCAAGTAGAAAACTTGACCATGCTATTTTGTTCACTTAAATGAGGGAGTTTCCGTTCCAAATCTCAAACCTTGTAAATATTCTCCATATCACAAAAATAAGATTGAGAAATTGGTCAATGACATGCTTAAGGCTGGAATCATCAGACCCAATATCAACCCTTATTCAAGCCCTATTGTTTTGGTAAAGAAAAAGGATGGTGGATGGAGGTTTTGTATTGAATATAGGGCCCTTAACAAGATAACAATTCGTAACAAATTTCCCATTCTAGTTATAGAGGAATTGTTAGATGAATTGAGAGGAGCAATGATATTTTCTAGTTGGATTTGAAATCTGAATATCATCAAATCCTCATGAAAGAAGATCTTGAGAAATCCATATTTAGGACTCATGATGGTCATTAAGAAGTCTCAGTCATGCCATTTGAGTTGTCAAATGCACCCATGACATTTCAATTACTCATGAATGAGTTACTCGGGCCTTTCTTAAGAAAGTTTGTATTGTTTTTTTATGATATTCTGGTTTATAGCCCTATTTTTGAAATTCATGTTCAACACATAGTAAAAGTACTAATGGTGCTTCAAGAAAAATGACTAAAGATAAATAAAAGAAATGTAGTTTGGGTCAACCTAGTCTAGAGTACTTGGGTCATATTATTTGAAGTCAAGGAGTATAAGCTGACCCAAGAAAGGTGTAAGCGATGTGGAGGTGGCCAATTCCCAAAGATGTTAAAGCTTCTAGAGTATTTTTGGGCTTAACAGGATATTATAGAAGATTTATGCAGGGTTGTAGCAAAATCACAAACCCACTAAATCAATTGTTAAAAGAAGAAGGGTTTTGATGGAATGAAGAGGCACAACACTCTTTTGACATTTTACACACTCAAAGGGGCTGTTTCTCAGTTGTCAATCTTAGTAGTCCTTGATTCTTCTAAATCTTTTACCATTGAAACATTTGCATTCAGTAAAGGATTAGGTGTTGTGTTGTTACTAGTGGGCAGATCTTTGACTTTTTTGGAGTCAGGCCTTGTCAGAAATGGGACAAAATAAGTATGTTTATGAAAGAGAATTCATGGCAGCAGTCCAGGCAGTGCAGAGATGGAAACATTATTTGATAGGTAACAAATTTTTTGTTGTTACTGATCAAAAGAGCTTAAGATTCCTTACTGAAGAGAGGCCACTAAGTGAGAAGCAATTCAAATGGGCTTCAAGACGGATTGGGTTTGACTTTGAGATACAATGCTGACCTAGGATGGAAAATAAGGCACCAGATGCCTTGTTAAGAAACGTGATATATTTAGTCATGTCTGCCTTGCAACCTGAAGGATGGGAGGACTGGGAAACAGAAATTCAAAAGGATGTCAAATTAAGTTCCTTGATGCAGGATTTACTGGTTGACTCCAAAGCTCTTGCTAAATGAGTTAAAAATTGAATATTATATTAATAGGGAAAATTGGTGTTGCCACGTCAATTTTCACACATCTCAAATATCATAATAGAATTGAATGAGTCTCCTATGGGGGGACATGATGGTTATTTCAGAACTTTTAAAAGTATAGCTCGTGTTCTATTATTGGGAGGGTATAAGGAAGGATATAAGGAATTTGTGATGCAATGTGAGGGTATAAGGAAGGATATAAGGAATTTGTGATGCAATGTGAAATTTGCTAACAAAATAAGAACGAGACGCTGACTTCTATTGGTTTGCTTCATCCATTACCTTGAATTAGTTGCAACGAGATGAAATATTGAAGGGAACTGAAGACAAATTTGTGGAAGGAAAAAGATAAAAATCGGGTAAGAAGGTGATAAACACAAACATGATGTTTCATATCAAGTAGGGGATTGGGTTTTCTTGAAATTATAGCCACATGACTTTGATCCTTAGCAAGGAGGCTTAATGAAAATCTTAGTCCAAGATTTTTAGGGACCCTACCAAGTAGTGGAACGCATTGGGCTGGTTGCATATAAGTTGGAGCTCCCAAAACACATTTATATCCATCCAGTCTTTCATGTCTCTTTACTTAAACCAGCAATACAACCAGCCATCTTCACAACCCCACCTCCTATGATTTCTAAAGATTATACTCTTGAAGTGACTCCTGAACAACTATAGGACACCTGGACTAATACTAAAGGGGAGCTAGAAGTTTTTCTCAAGTGGAAACAACTTCCAGAAAGTTAGAATAGTTGGGAATGGGCTGCCTGCATTAACAGGACAAGACGATTCTTCATGGAGGGGGTAGTGATAGGTTTGGTAGTGTGTAAAAGAAGGAGAACTTATGGTAGTATAAAAGAAGGAAAAGTTATGGTAGTTACTATCACTGTATCTGAACTATTTATAATAGTTCTAGGAGAGTTAGGAGGAAAGACTTTTGCAGTAAACAGAAAGAGAACGATAGTTGGAGAGTGAGGTTCTCAAATAACCTCTGATTGTTTGTGTACTACAGTCTTCCTTTTTTTCTTTTTTTCGTTTGACTCTATCCGTACTACACTGGTACAAGATTGGAATTAAGCAGGGTAATAAAATTCAATATTGTATCTTTTCTTATTCCAATATCAGTTCTATCATAATGGTCATCTTATTTCTAAGTTTTATTATATGATCATGATTGTAAGGCAGATGTCAAATGTCAGAAATTGTATTCTTGCCAAATTAAATATGGAAGTATCTTATTATGGATGTGTAATCTGAATTAAAATTTTGTTGCCGATTGCCAGTTATGCACTTATGTTGTAGATTTGTACTGTTGATTTTGTCATTAGATGCTTCTGGACTATAAAAGCAGGGATCACTTGTATATAAAATAGGAGTTCCACAAAATTGCTAATATTTTTCTCGGTAATGAATTGATTCTCTAATTTTTTACACATGTCATGTGGATAAATGGAGAAAGGGTAACTAAGGATTTTCTTTCATGTTACAACTCTAAAGTTCTTGTTTCTCTTTATCAATACCCATTGGATTTTTGGCAATATGATCTTCACTGAAAAGCTTGACACGATCTTCACTGAAAAGCTTGACACTTCCCCCCTGTCTCCCAAAGTTATTGAGAGTATGGCAATCATTAACTGTGAACTGGTAATTTGTAAATTACTAGATGCCTTATTACTGACTGACTTGTCCTTTAGAGAGGAAAAAAATGGACAGGAAAATGCAGGACACAGTAGATATATTTAGGGTTGTATTGATTGTACTATCAGAATCATGATTATATTCTCTTCCTCCCTCTCTCATTGAGTTGTACATGTCTTTTTGAGTTTAATTCGGTTCTCTTGACTCCTCACTGCAGATTCTTCCGCTTTTTGACAAGCATAAGGTGGTACATTTCAACAAAACAGATGCGCGTCTAGCAAATAATGGTCTCCCATTTGATCTACAGAAACTTAGGTGTCGTGTGAATTTCCAGGCACTTAAATTCACTCCTGAACTTGAGAATTTGGGCCAAAAATTGATTCGGATACTTAGTAAAGATGGACCCTTTGTGGCATTGCATCTGAGATATGAGATGGACATGCTGGCTTTCTCAGGTTGTACGCTTGGTTGCACTAATGAAGAAGCGGAGGAGCTCAAGCGGATGAGGTATCATATTTTTCTTGTTTTACTATGCATATATTTATGGGTAGGTTTTTGTGAGAGGTAGGTTCGTATCTGAGTTGCTGGGGAAGATGTTGATCACTAGAATTTTTTATTTCTCTATCACAGCTGTTGTCATTGGTTCTAGATAGTTAATTATGCCTCCAGTTCCATCCTAGAGAGTAACCTGACATGTTGGTTTTTGCATACTTTGACAATACACATTAGTTACCTCCATAAAAAATAAATATTCCTGTTGTCAGTGTTATTTGTAATGAGCTGGCATAAAAAGGATTTTGATCTTGCTTGAGTAATTCAGGTATGCATTCCCTTCGTGGAGAGAAAAGGAGATAGTTTCTGAAGAAAGGAGATCACAGGGTCTCTGTCCTTTGACACCAGAGGAGGCAGCCTTAGTTCTGCAAGCTTTGGGTTTTGGTAGGGAGACACCAATATATATTGCAGCTGGTGAAATTTATGGTGGGGAACGTAGATTAGCACAACTGAGAGCTGCTTTTCCAAGAATTGTAGGTTCACCAATACCCTATCCCCACGTCATTTCTGTTTTTATTTTTGTAGTTCTATATTTGATATAATCTAAATAGTTGAAATTGAGAAGCTACTTAGGATTAGGAAAGATTCATTTCTGCTGGTCTCAATATTCTTTTTGACTTTTAGATTAGGAAAGAGACATTGCTGGCCAATGATGAGTTGCAGCAGTTTCGGAATCATTCATCACAAATGGCAGCTTTGGATTTTATTGTTTCTGTAGCGAGTAACACCTTTGTTCCAACATATTATGGTAACATGGCAAAACTTGTTGAAGGCCACCGCAGGTGTGTATGCATTCTCTTGTTACTTGCAATTTGATTTATATTAGAAGGCCAAGCATTTGGGTCCCTAAAAGTGTATAACCCAAACTTTTTTAAGAAAATGGGACATGAGTAATAACATGAACATAGTTTTAGCAACTAAATCAACAGGAAGCGATTAAGTTCAAGTACTTTAATGAAACAACTAGAAATTTCATATTTATTTGGAGGGACTAATGTGATAAGTAATACAATTTTCAGGAGTCAAAATGATGGTTTACTGGACTATAGTGGCCTTGATAAAAATCCACAAAATGAATTCTAATTTGTCCTCTTGCAGGTTTTCTGGCTTTAAAAAGTCCATCTTATTGGATCGGAAAAAGCTTGTAGAGTTACTTGATATGCATCAAAACGGAACCTTTTCATGGAATGAGTTTGCAAATGCTGTGAGAAAGGTTCATGAAAGAAAAATGGGACAGCCAACTCGCCGTAGAGTTGAAGCAGACAAGCCAAAGGAAGAGGATTATTTCTATGCCAACCCTTACGAGTGCCTCTGCGAGGGATCCAAGTGTGATGACTTGCTAGGTGCTCTTAACTCCAGTCAAATACAATGAGGGCAAGCTGCATAATGTAAAAATGCAATTTTCTTTCCAACAACCTGTTTAAAAGAGGAATCTATGAAGTGCTTCTTCCCACTTAATTGCTCGAGTGCTGTACACATGATGATGGCCTTTTTAATTATATCATGTACACATGAATTTGTAGAGAACCATGGAAAAGAAAGTAACGAGGAAAAAAAAAGGAAAAAAAGAAAGGGAAATATCTGCTTCTATTGAGGCATGCAAAGATGTATCTTCAATTTCACCCTTAATTTATTTATTTATCCAAATTTGAGTTCAGTACAGTTACATAACAATTGTTCATGTTGCGGCCTTTAATTCAGATTAGGCATTCTAAAAGTTCACTGCATCTTCTTCTACACAAACAACAATCAAGTAATAGGTTGTAATAAACAGGGGCGAGTCAAAAAACTTGATTATGATCCTCTTCAAAGATAAACTGGATGCATGCCATGGATTCGTCTTGGAAGCCTTCTTCTGTGATTTACTAGAAGTTTAGGTTTTCTCGTCCTTTAGAAATGTAGACAAAAGCTTGTCCTTAACTGGTGCAAATGCTTCTGCTTCTTCCTTCTAAAAGAATTTTCCAAGGTCCCCAAGGATATCGCCACTTTCCCCGCAAAGTCCAAGGTCCTTGAGCCTCCTTTCCTGATAATATTCTAACTGGGCCAATTCCAATTCTTTCTCCTTAAAGATCTCGTCAATTTGTTGCAGGAGCTGCTTCTCCCCTTCTCTAATTCCCACTGCTATAGCAAGCCTTGAATCTAGCTTAGCTTCTTTCAACTTCTGATCCTGCCATTGACGTGCATTGTTACTTATTTGTTGAGTTCAATCAGCATCAAAATTTCACAATTTAGGTCCTTTCTGATTGGGAGTAAAGAAAATGATATGTGAAAAGGAAAAATGAATTTGAATTGGTGAGAAAGCGGAAGTAAAGTTTGAAGTTTTGTTTCTAAAAGACAGTTTTTTGGCTCTCCTTTTGCTTCTATATTATTTCCCATCAAACAAATGAAAAGGCTGTGTAATACATATTTTTTCTCCTCTCTTCCACACACTATTAATGTGCATTGTAAGATGTCATGCGGTTCCTCTAGAATCCGTGATACTTATATAAGGAAACCTTATACCTATAAATGGGATATATCAATAGTTTATACCTATAAACTAGAGGGCAATGTTTTAATGCATGGTTTTCCTGCCGTAAAGTAATACACAAATCATACCTCTTCAATGGTTGTATGATAACCAGCAAGGGCAGTTTTGCAGGTCTCTCTAATCACTCTGCATATTAGCTCCTCATTGTCACGGCTCACAGGCAATTCAAGATGACCCCAAATGGAATTTCTAAATATTGACTCTAAAAGGAAAGCATCAGTGCCCCCTAGAGCTACTAGTCTCAGATATGGAAGCAGCCCCGGTGGAAGTGGGCGGTTGTAGAAGATGTCAAAGTATGCTGTCTCACCGAAACCATTGGACTCAGCAATGTCTAATTTATCACCAAAAAAGGGGTCTGACTCAGATATCTGCAGTGTCAAGGTATATGCATTCCGGTCTGCATTTGGTTCAATGAAACCGTAGTCCAGAGCCAGCTCAGCATTGCTTTTATTCAAATCATATTGGATATACACCTGCAGTAAAAAGTTCCTTCCTTTGTTATGTGTAAGTATATATTACCATTGTATTTTATGTCACCAATTGCACGGTTTGTTCTTCTAAATACAACGTAGAGAAACTTCTCCGTAAGGACAAATACAAAATAAAAAGAAAGAAAAAATGGAATGAATTTCTCGATAGCTTATGCAACTAGTAAAACATTAAAAATGTAGAGAAACTAATGATGGAACTTTCATAATTAGTTCATGGATAATCAAATTTTAACTTATGAAGAAATTCATTTCATTTTCTTCTTACTTTTTTCTCCTAAGAGTTCTCACAGAAAAGTTTGTTTAACATGTTCTTATTTAATTCGTAACACGCTTTGATCAATAAGAACTGGCTTGTTAATTCGTGTATAAACTTCTTAGATACATACGGAACGTGAGAAGAGAAAAAAAATCAGAGGCAAGGGCATTTCACCTGGTCACCAGCCTTGAGAGAAAGGGGACTCCTTAGGGAAAATAGGTAATCCCAGGAGAAAAGACCTGCTGCTCCTTTAATTTCATAAGCATGATCTTCTGTAGTTACTCTGGCACTATGGTTTATCTGATCCAGAAATTGAATTTGGAAAAGACAATATCATACACAAAACAAGTAAAGTGTGCACGTTTTAAGGGGTAAAAGTTTTGGCATTCCGGTAATATCTACAGCTTTGACGGTTAATCCTCTTAAAATGACAGATTTTTTCTTGATTTTATCTCAAAACAATTGATATGTTGATGTTTATCTCTGTTTTCACGACAGAAAGAGAGAAAATGAAAAGGACCGTACCAAGTCAGCTAATGGAATCACAACTAGATTTTCATTGCGAAGGCGAGAAAATGCCCTTGATCTTAGAATTCCAAATGCCCAGAAGAAGTCATCAATTGTAATAGGAGAAGGGAAAAGCTTCCTATTAGGGAGTATAATTTCTTCTTCCAGCCTCCTAAATTCGCTCTTCACATACTCCTTCAGACTCAGTGTTGAGTTCAGCAGTTGAGTCCCTACACAAATCAGTTCAATCAGCAGTGCTGAAAACCTCAGCACAAAACAAGCATTTCCAAAGGTAACTACTCCAAAACACAATCTTTTCATCATTTATTTACATGCTTATGCATTAAAACATTGACACAATTAAGTAACTAACTAACCTTTTAGTTCAGAGAGCTCCTCCTCTGACCTGCACTGGAATAACCAATTACCAACTAAATCAACCAACCATATGAAAACGACCAAAATACCCATTAAGCATGTTTAAACAAGCATACCAAAAGAAACCCACCAGTAAATTGTAGAGTCAGTTTCCTTGGGCAGAATACTGAAGTAGTGCTTCCAAAGAGAATCATCCTTTGACCTCTCTCTTACCAGAAACAACGCAACAGCCAACCAAGGCTTCAATCCACTACACACTTTCCCAATCTCTGAAGCTGCCACAGCATCAGGGTTAATCCACAGCCTCTTGGGCACCTGTAACACAACATCATTCCTAGAAATGTCTTTGAGTGCAACCAGTCCTAGGCCTTCTGGCACCACACCAGGCTTCACTGGTGTTTTGCTGGAGACAACACCCTCTTCCTTGAGCCACTGCCAGAAAGTGTCAACTGCTGGAGGCACTGATATTTCAGTTCCCAGAGAAGCTACACATTTGGCAGAGAGTGATCTTTTGAGGTGAAGACAAGACCCTTTGGTTGCAAAGGGGAAGAAATTTCTGCCTTGAAAAAGAGAAGCAGAACCTGAACATGCGGGAAAGACACTAGCCATTTTTCTCTCCTTACTGCTTTTGTATATTTGTGGTGTGTAATGCTATGTTGTGTCTCTAAGATGAAACTTCGATCCTCTACTACGTTGCAGATGTGGATAAGATTCTGTCTATCTTCTTGCTGCTACAGCGAGTTTACCTTTTTTTTTTTTTTACTTAATACTACTTTTGGTCCCTAATTTAGAGGGTTTGTTCAATATGGTTTTACCTTTTTTTTTCATGATCCCACCTTTTGAAAAAACTGTTCAATTGAGTCCTTTTTGTTTATAGTGGTCCCATATTCAAGTTTAAATTGTTTATTATAATCCTTATTGTATACGATGATGACATGATTTTTAACATAACCTTATGTCAAGACTGTTAAAATAACATTTGGATAGGTGAATGCATTAAAGAACTTATTGACGTCGTAACCAGTACTGTTAGAAAATTAACGTCGTAACCAAAAAGGAGTCAATTGAACAGTTTTTTCAGAAAGTGGGATCAATTGTTACTCAAAAAAGATAAGACCATATTGAACAAAACCTCCCAAACTAGGAACTAAAAGCGGTATTAAACCTTTTTTGTATTATTGTTTTTATGGCTAAATATTGAACAGTTTTATTTAGATAATTAAATCCTATATCACAAATTAACCCCTTTTGCTTTAAACAGATTATTGGTTCGTTGTTTTGTTTTTAGAATTTAACTTTAACTACAGTGTTTTAGTAAACCATACTTTCAATACAATTAAAATTTGTAATAAATAAATATTTATAGATATAAATATAAATTTATAATAAATCCAAATTTTGAATGTGTAAATTACATATTAAATTATAATATAAAATTATTTTAAAAAATATGGTTTAAATTCTTATAGTATACTTATCATTTGATTTTAGCCCATATATATCCAATTCCTTTTTGACATTATTCTCTCCAGTTTTTTTTCTGGCTTTTAATTATTAGGTTAAATATGTCTTTTGGTCCTCATATTTGTACCCAATTCTCAACTGGGTCCTCATATTTTTTTTTGTCCCAATTGAATCTAAATACTTGTTAATTTGAGACAATTAAACCCTCTCCGTTAACTTTGGATTGACGTCGTCTAATTGTTGAGCTGTATTTTTTTCTACATGACATGGCATTGTATATTAAATTGAATGGTTGATGTGTTAAATCAACAATTCCATGTGGCGGCCTCTTCTCCTACTTCTTCTCCAGCCACGAAATCCTCCCAAAATAGCCCCATCGACCGCGACGGCCTCTTCTCCAGCCACCAGTACCCACTGACCTCAATTGCAAAAAAAGATTTCAAAACACAGTGACACACACTCATACAGGTAAAAAGGAAAAGGAACAACTTTCTTCCATTGTTGCTGGGAAGAACACACATCCCTTTCTTCCATTGCGAAGAAATCTCTCGCAACCACTTTCCCTTGTGACGTTTTAAGCATCACCTACGCCACGTTTTCAGCAATTTGGCCTGAGATACATCGACCTTGTGCGCGTTTCGTGTCCTTGCTCGGTGACTGAAGTCGCAGTTCTGGGCGAATTGATTGCGAATTGAAGATAGCGACTTAGGGTTTTGATTTGGGGCTTTTCCTGGGTCTTTTGTGTTGTCTTGGTTGCAGGTTTGAATGGGAGGCAAGGCGTAGAGATTGGAGAGGTTGGGGTTTTAGGGTTCTTCATGACTCTAGGTTGGTGATGAAGGCGCGATGTGATTTTGGGTTTTTCTGGGCGGTAGAGATGGACTGTGTTTATTTTCTGGGTTTGCAGGTGAATGACTCTCCTTGAATTCCAAATACTCAAAGGCAGTTTTATACCATTTTGAAGCCTTCATAAACCAGGCCTTCTACCAAGACTTTGAGAACAGTGTGTTCCGAAAGAATGGTTGCACAAAATTCTTAGACCCTCGACAGCACCGTCAAGCACAATTCTCATCGTTTGTTGCACTTAGGAATTTGAGCTGGAACGAGGTGCTCAAAAAGGGGACTAAGTATTACAGTGAAGATTTTAGTAAATTTTTTGACCAGAAAATGAGTTGCATCATCACTACACTGAATTGGACTAGGCCTTGGCCTGAGCAACTCCTTCAGGCTTTCTTTGTGGCAGCAAAGTGCATATGATCATTCAAAACGGTGGCATCACAAAGTTTGTGCGGCGGCTATCTGATTATTGATGGCGAAGAAGATGATTTCTGCTGCGATTTGGGTTACTGTTCGAGGAGGTCTCTTCTTATTTCTGGTGCAGACCCTGTCTTTGTCGTGGTCTCTCAATCTCATCTTGAGCATCTCGATCAACTCCTTGGTATTAGGAAAAAGGATGACACCATAGTGGATAAGAGCTAGTACATTCATAAATGTTTCCCAAATTTCCTCCTTGGCTAATCAATGCAAAAACCACTCTAGCATTCTTAAGCTAGTATGAATTCGCTTTCCAACTTTATAGGGTGCATTTTCATGATTCCCATTAGCTGCAAGACAGGGTATACTGCCTAAGGTGATTGTTTGGATCTTTTCCCTCAAGAAATGCATCTAAGATCAACTCAAATTCTTCTACTATGGGCACCAAATTAGAATGGGTCATAGTACTGAACTAAAGCAAAAATTGTTGTCGTTTGGACCTCCACCTCTAACAAGATCGAAAAATTCCCACACTCCTTCCTGAATGCATTTTTCAAGGTTATCCTTCTTTCACCAGATCCCTCAAGTGACCGATGCTGCCCTCCTCCCCTTGGGCTCAATGCGCATGCTTTTCTTGAAAAAGTCTAAACTCAAATGCCCTTTGACTCAAAATCCCGGGTTAACTTCCATTTTTACCGTAATCATGTAAGATCTGGGAAAATAGGAGTTTTAAAAATAAAGTAATTTTGAGACTTTGGATTTTTGTTTCTGTTCTTGACTTTATAATTTTGTTATAGAACATAATTTTTATATTATTTCTTTATTTTTATATTTTTTTACCTAGAGTCAAAAGGGTCTTTTACTTTTATTTAACTGGTGTAGAGATTTATTAAGAGAGAGTGTAGAAAGGGAAAATGTGCAAATTAAATAATTTGGATATTTAATAAATTAATATTATGTAGGTGTGTTAGAAGATTTAGTTGTTGTTATTTTAAAAATTAGTTAAAAGAGAATAAGAGATATAATCTTGGTGGGTTTAAAGATTAAAAGAAATATTATATTTTGAGAAAATCATTACTAGATATTTTAGATTTTAAAAAGATTTGGTGGTTGATGATATTTTAAAAAGTAGTTGAGATAGAATAAAGAGGAAATCTTAGTGGTTTTAGATATAAACTGAGAGATTTTATTTATATTAAAAGGATAGAGATAGAATAGAAGAGGATAAAAAGGATAAGAGTGAAAAAGGGTTGACATTTTGTTACCTTAAATGCAAAAAAACGAAAATTAGAAATATAAGGGAGAGAAAAGATGTTTTCTGGGACAAAATAGAGCAGAGAACGAGGCATCAAAAATAGGAGAACCATCGGTGACGTTCTAAAGCTTTCTTGGTGGTTTTGGAAACAAAAAATAGTACGACACCAGGTAAGGGGAGGAACTGGTTATATTTTAACACATGGTTGATTTAGGGTTTTGATGAGTATTTTTATGTTATGAGGAAATATTTTGTGATGTGGTATAATATTTATTCTATGCTTGTGAATCATTGTAACGAGGTGACTAGAATTATCATGTGTGTTTGGGGTTGGGTGATGTTGTGGTTACCGTTATTGTTGTTATTTCCATTCGTATATAAATATATATATATATTGTGAGGTGGGCATTTCGGTTTGCATGGGAGTGAGTTGAGAGAGATACAATATAAGTAACCCTTGTTACGTGGATTTTCGGGTTGTTGTGGGAGGGAGTTTTAATGAAGCGACTAGAGATTTGTATAGTATACATGTTGTTTTAGTCGGTATATATAAGTTAAGCGATGATATGAATAATTTTTATAATTTAATATAAGGGATTGAGGGATTATTGTGTATGTAAAAGAAATTATAAAAGTTGAATATTTTTATGCGTTGTGGTGATATTTTATCGCAGTAATTTTATATGTTTATGTGGTGACTTATTAATGTGGTAATATGCTTATAAGATGTTGTTGTGGTGTTGTATATGAAGTCGTATTTTTATATGGTGTAGTAAAATCTTGTTTTTGATGAATTGATGTTTATCATTGAGATTTTGAGTGAAAAGTGTTGAGATTGTGTTTAAATCGATGATTGGTTCTGTGATACATATTAGTGAGGATGGGTATTAGTTTGTGATCGGTGAGTTAATATATAGTATTGAGACTATGCATGAAAGGTGATGAGCAGGACGTGTTGAACATTATGATGAGAGAGGACTGTATATTTTGAAAATGGTGAGATAAACTTTATGATTGGTGAGCAATGCATGATGTTGAGAATAAGTATTGATGTGTGATGTGGACATGAAACTATGTTATTTCCTTGTACTGTCGTCGGTCATGTTTGAGTGTTTCGTACTGCGCTACGATAAGAATGTGATGTTTTTGGACTCTCGTTTAAGAGATAGTGATTCGAGTGTCACTTCCCTCTACGCGGGGAGGTGGATGTCTCGCCCAAAAGACTTCGGCTCGTGCTTAGTATAGTGCACTGGTGCGCGTAGTGCCAGTGTTTTTACTTGTTAGTCNTTGAGAAGTCGGGGAGATAGGTCGGAAGTTGCGATGGAAGACGACTCGAATTGCCCTTTTGAGGAACAGGTACCTGTTAATGATAACAGGTCATGACGACACAGTAAAAGGAAACGACATTGGGTCATGAATGGATTGGTTATGATATTGATGTTGTGATGAAATATGTTATATGTTTATATTACTCTGTGACTAAAATGAAATATGCTTTATTGTGTGTTATGATATTTCTGGTTGCTCACCCTGAAAGTTGTGGTTGGGGTTTCCACCTACGATGATCGTACTTGTACGGGAGTAGATGTCATTGCAGATAAAACTGGCCAAAAGTAGCTGACGTGAGAGTTGGGACATTTGAGTTCGGGGATTTTATTATTTATTTTAAGTTTTCAAGTTTGATATTTGTATGTAAAAGTGAGATTCTAAGATTTTCAAACGATGTTTATAGTCATGATTTAATTCCGCCTTTGAATTGAATGTATTATAGAAAGGTTTTGAAAAAAAAATTCACCGTGACATTCCGAAAAACTGGGGTGTTACAAATAACGACTTTATAATTTCTTGACTAGAACCCACAGAATATGACAAGACCATAAAAACATGAGCAACAAAGAAAGAAAGAAAAAAGAATGTAGTGATATGCACAAGGGGCTTGATTTTATTAAGCAAAAATGAGGGTTTTAAGACTGCACACATCTCCCTTTGTGCCCTAGTGAAGGTTCAACATTTTAGATTCAAGGTCAAGTATATGCATTCTCACCAGGATAGTTCCCTGAACCTAAAGGTCAAAGGTCACTAGAGCCATAGCCCCCAACATAGCACCTCCACAACAGTCGAGTAATCAACTAGGTGTGAAGATACAAATGAAGAGAACAGACTCTAGCTGGGGTTTTCACGATAGCCAAACAGGCAGTATGGCCCAAGTGGCACCGCTACACAACCCCTCTAATTCTAGGCTGCACTCAGACCCGGGTATAGGGCCTCACTCAATAGATGCATAATATGTGTGTGTGTGAAGGGAGAATGCAATGCACCCAAACCCTCACCTGCAAAACAACCAGAAGATTCCCAGGCAGATATAAACATGTTTTCTACCCTAGGGTTCAATATCCAACAATTCACATGCAGTTATTCCAAATATCAAGCATAGATAAAGGAAAGAAAAACACAAAGTAAAACCACATTGAATTCGCGCATCTAATTAAATGGCCTGACTCTCTAGTGATCTCCCCAGAGGAGTCGCCATCTGTCGCAATCGGAAAATTGCGACGGGACGACGATGCAAAAAAGAAAACGATTTGAAAAAAAGGTTTTGGAGTTGCCACCATAGTTTATTCTGGAAAACTATGGAAAAAACCGTAAAATGATAAGGCAAGGTCTACAAAACCAAATTCTGGTTTCGGAAGTCGGTTACGTGTGGGGAAGGTGTTAGCACCCCCACAACGCCTGCCCGAAGGCAGTACCTTTAATCAAATGCGCAAATTTAATATGGTTTGCAAAATGTTTAATTTCCCCTAAAAATAAAACTCTAAAGAAAACAAAATATTTTTTTGTGTTTTTTGTGCCCGACAAGGATTGACCTTGCTCCTACGTATTCTCAGTTGGACTAAGAAATCAGGGTTACGTAGTTCTTTCAATCGTTTGGAAAATTTGTTTGAGAAATGTTTGGGAAGTTTGTTTGGAAAATTTGGATTTTTGGGAAAGTGAGCTTGACAAGGACTAGGCTTGCTCCTACGTATCTCCACTTTGGATGGAGAATCAAGGATCACGTAGTTTTGGCTAAAAGATTGATTGTTTGTTTGTCAAGATGTTTTTTAGTTTTTAAAGATCTCATTTTTTTGGTATTTTTGTATAGAAGAAAGAGAAAAGGTTTTCAGCACAAGGCAGACAGAATGGTCGCACATGTGCTTAAACCTTTTAAAATAATTTTTTTGTTAATTTTGAAAGAAGAAGAAAAAGGTTTTTAGCACAAGGCAGACAGTATGGTCGCACATGTGCTTAAACCTTTTAAAAATAATATTTTTTTTTGTTAATTTTGAAAGAAGAAGAGGAAGAAGGTTTTTAGCACAAGGCAGACAGTATGGTCGCACGTGTGCTTAAACCTTTTAAAATAATTTATGATTTTTTAAAGAGGAAGAAAAAGCTTTTTAGCACAAGGCCGACAGAATGGTCGCACTTGTGCTTAAACCCTTTAAAACAATTTATGATTTTTAAAGAGGAAGAAAGAGGTTTTTAGCATAAGGCAGACAGAATGGNCCCTTTAAAACAATTTATGATTTTTAAAGAGGAAGAAAGAGGTTTTTAGCATAAGGCAGACAGAATGGTCGCACTTGTGCTTAAACCCTTTAAAAATATTTTTGATTTTTTAATTTTTTAATTTTTATATTTTTGTTTTTATTAGCAAACAATAATAGAACAAATTCTAAAGCTAACAAAATAAAAACTAAGGCAATAATAAAAAAATATTACAGTCCAATAGGCCTAATAAGAATAGGGGAGTGCAAAAGACAAAACCAGGGGTGCTTAGGAAAGTTGAGACTGCCAGGGGTGTATTGATTAAATTGACGGTGCAGCGCAAAAGGGCTTGTCCGGCCCAATCTTCTTTTTGTTTGCAGAAAGGGAAAGGTGGTGTGAATACGAATGCAAGTGGTGGCAGGTAGGAAGAATACGGCCCAGGCCCTGCTCAGTAAATAGGGGTTCCAGCATATGAAAATTGGGGTGCACTTGGTAGGTGCTCGCCCAGTCCTTTTTTCATTTTTGTTTGCAGAATTGAAATGGGGGTATGAAACGAGAATGAGGGGTGCAGGGAAGAAAAGCCAGTCCATCAGCCAAGCCCGAGGCCTTTTCGTTCCTCAGATCAGGAAACCCTTAGGGGGTTCTCCCATCCACCTCATTCTATCATCTAAGAATTTGCATTGTGTGAGACCCAGGGTCTCTTCTCTGTCACGCACTCACTCAGCCCTAGCCTCCACCCAGCCAGACCAATCATCGCGCCACCACCGTCGAAGACCACAGGCCGTGAGCCTAGACCGCGCCGGTGACGCTGCTCGTCACCAGAGTTGGCGCCGGCCACCAGGTTTTCTTCCTTCTCCAATCGCGCGAGAAAGTAACACCATGTTTCTTCACGGCTTGAACGATCTTTCCCGCCTACATCGAAACCGGCCGCCGCGCCACTAACCCCTCAAGTCACGTCATCGTCGGCAACGACAGGTGCCACCAGAATCACGGCTGGCCACAACATCCTCCCCCCTTCTCATTCTCTTCGCATTTTTTTTTGAACGCCACATGTTGATTGGTTCCTCTGTTGATTGGTTTGAATGCAGGTAAAATAGGAGAACAATATGAATGGAGATTTGATTGAGATGAATATGGTGAAAAAATGTTGATAGGATCTGTGAGTGGTTAGATGGTTACGACCATAGGTGAATGTGGATGGTGAAGGTGATCTTTGTTGCGTGAATGGAGGAATTGGTTTTGGAGGGTCTCACTATGTTGAGCGAATGGGGTTCCGAAAAATGGTGGATTTGGATGAGAAAAAAATGGACCTATCCGAATGGGTGATGAAGGTAGTTTCGGGTTCTGATAGAATCGGTGAGTGAATGGTGCCGTGAGGATGGTGGAAGGATATTCGTAAGAGCTGTGTCTGTGAGGGGAAGAAAATGAGTGTCTGAGGCTGTTGGAAAGGATTATGGTAGTTAGAGAGGGAGGTTGTTCCTTCGATGGGGTGAGGGAGGAATTGATATCTGAGGTGGTGTATCTGTTCGGTGAATTCCGGAATGCCAGGTGTTGGAGGTGAGCCATTCATGCTCTTGAAGCTGTGATGGTGAGATGGAAAAATGGTTTTCTGATGTGCCTCATTTGTGTCTATTTTTGCTTATAGAAAACCAAAGATGAAGAAGAAGCCTATGGTTGTGTGTGATGGTTGTATGATCGGTGTTTGGAAGAAAGATGGTTACGGTGTGTTTTGTAATGTTGGGTGTAGTGTGAGTTGTGTGAGAATGAGGGGTGGCAAGGGTTTTGCTGACTGGTTCTTTGATTTTCTTCCTTATTGTAAAATGATGAATGCTCTCTGGGATGATGATGGGTGTTGCCTATTCAAAGAAATCTCCCCATACTTCCTTTGGCTGTGATAGCGAGGTGTGAATAACGCTCTTGTTGCCTATTCAAAAGAACAAGATTTATTCATATTTTTAGAATTTTTTAGTACAAAAAGACCTTAGTTACAATATTTCTTTTATATAAAAACATTATTTTATTTTTCATTACAATCTTTTCAAACTTTGAATGACATTTTAACATCCATTTTTCCCAATAGTGTTACAAAGATTAAATTAACTCTGATTGATGGCACATATAGCACATCACTCAAGGTTAGAGTCTTTCCAAATGTGAGTTTGAGAAGATCTTTCCCTTTTCTCAGAACAGTTGTCCTAGAATCACCGAGGTAAATGTGTTCTTCTCTATCCCCTACACTAATGTAAGATGTAAAGGCATTTTTTTTTTGTTTGCACATATATGCTTGGTAGCACCAGAGTCTACTACACATTTTCTCACATTGGTCATCAAATTTACTTGTGAAATGATCGTAGTAATAATAATATCATCTCCTCAACTATACTTGTCCTAGGAGGATTATTGTTTCTTGCTCTATGCCTGTACTGTGATGCATGATGGCCAAACTTTCCACACCCAAAGCAATTTCCTTTATTCTTAAATGTGAGGTTAGATCCGTTGGGACGAGATTTTCAAAAACTATTTTTTCTATTGTGATTAGGTTTACCTTTTTGGAGTAGGTTTGTCTTCTACCATATTTGCTTTTGTAAACAAAACTTTAGCCCTTGCACTAGTACGCTCTTTCCTATTGATATCTTCAATAATTATCTATGTGATGAGCCTTGAAAGTGGCATCTGTTTGTTTCAGTTAGGGATGGCAACGGGTCGAGTCGGGCACGGATAGTGCCTACCCGCAACCCGACCTGCTGGATAAAATTATACTCGCTACCCGCCCCGCTACCTGCTAGATATCCGCCTTAAAGAAACTCGCAGATTTTTTTCAACCCGCGGATACCCGCTGGATACCTGTTTTCAACCCGCGAATATTTTAAAAAATATATTTTATGTTTTTAAATGAAAAAAATTCAAATTAAGTTGCAAAAAAAAATACAAATAATATTTAAAACATATATCCAAAAAAAGTCAATGGATAAGTAAATAAAAGTTAAAACTTAAATTCAAATTAATACAAATTAATAGTAAAAGTAATTCAAATTAATAAAAATTAATTTAAATTAGTACAAATTAAAACTTAAATTCAAATAATTGCTCTAAAAATAACACTTCAAGATTTATGTTTGTTCTCCCACATCTTTATTTTGACCACTTAATTCCTGAAACAAATAAATACAAATAAAGTCATCAATCAATGAAAAAGTGACACTATTATTAAAATTAGATTACAATATTATAAACAAAACTACTAACATCATCATCAATTATCTCCTCTAGTATTGTATTAAGCTTCATGTTATCCACTTTCAATTTTGAAGAACTTGAAAAGGGAAAATAAATTCATTTGTCATAGTCAATCATTTGAATGAATATAAATATGTAATTTGAATTGTTCATTTAATTACCTTGAATGTCACTCCATAGCCAACACATCAATGCCTCTAAAGTGTCTGGGTGTAATATACTCCGATGTGGAGTAAGAAATCGACCACCAGTACTAAAAGAAAACTCAGAAGCAACTGTTAAGATAGGAATGGCTAAAAAATCTCTTGCAATCATTTGTAAGATTGGATATTTTAATCCATTAGTCTTCCACCAAATTAAAATGTCAAATCATTCATCTGAATCTGGTAGTGTCGGTTCCTCCAAGTAATAATCAAGTTCTAACTTATAATTTATTGGTTCATTTTTCTTTGCAATTTGATGTTTTGCAAAATCTCTCCTCCAAGCATCTTTTCTTCCATAAAAAATTTGGCCTACATTTATGTTTGGATTTTGACATGAAGAAACTGACTTCTTACCTTTCATGCACATTTCATACTCTCTTACCAAGTCCTTAAAAAGAATCTTCACCTTTTCAATTTCACAATCAGATTCATTGCCATATATCTGAGGGAAAAAATAATCCAACAAATCAATTTTGTACCTGGGATCTAAGACAATACCTATAACCATCACTACACTAATCACACTCCAATACTTGTTAAACTTTAAAATCATAGATGCAGCCATTTGGTGAATAATAGAATTGGGAGAGTTAAGTCATTCCATCAAAGCCAACTTAATTTCACATACCTTTGGAAAGAAAATGTTGGCAGTTGGATAAGAGGTACCAAAAAACAAGAGTTTCACATCATAAAATATTTCCAACTTTTGCCAAATTTTATTTGCCATTTGCCAATCATGTGCATTAGGCAAAACTTTATATTGACTCTCTCGTTGTGATAAACGACCAAATACATCTTTGTATTGTATGGCTACTTGAAGCATTAAAAATGTAGAATTCCACCTAGTTCTGCAATCAACAACTAATTTTCTTTTGAATGGAATATTCAATTGAGTACATGTCTCTATAAATTTCTCTTCTCTTTTAGGTGTAGCTGTCCAAAAGTTAGCACTTTCTCTAACCTTTTCAATGACATTAGCAACTATGGACAAACCATCCTTCACAATCAAATTCAATATATGAGCACAACATCGCATGTGAAACAATTGGCCACCCAAAATAAGAGACCTAGGTGAAATCTTGTCTAAAATGTGATCAATCATAGTATCATTTGTAGTGCAATTACCAACTATCAAAGTAGAAACTTTTCTATCTAGATTCCAATCCATTAAACATTCAACCAACAATTTAGCAAGAACTTGACTAGTATGAGGAGCAGGCACATACATAAACCTAAAATTGAAAGTCATATATTATTAATTTAGTGAAAAAGAACAATGTTAATGTAAAAAGAAAAAAACACTTAAAATATAGTATAGTGTTATAGTCATGTAGCCTCTATTTTGATTACTAGCAGTCCACATATAAGTTGTAATTGCAACTCGACTTTGAATCCTTGACAACAATGATTTCAATTTCTCTTTTTCAACAATGTAATCCTTCATAATATCTTTTTTTAAAGTGTTTCAAGAAACCACTTTAAATAGAGGTTGTACAACAACACAAATTCTTTAAAGCCTATGTGATCAACCATTGAAATTGGATATGTTGGGATAAACTTAAATTTTAGAGATTTATTACTTTATTAGTTTTGGGTCTAGTAATATTTGGTTTGATTTGATAGAGATAAAATAGGAATGGATAGTTATGATTTTCTATTTATCTAGGTAAAATATTATTTTATGATAGGTTAAGGAGATTTTATTTTTAAGTCAGTTGATATTTTATTTTCAGATTTTATTTTTATTTCCATAATATTGTAAGTATCATGGTTATTTAAAGTCCTTCAATTATCAATGAATAACAAGACTCAATTTTGAAAAAATATCTGAGTGTGTATTAGGAGATTTTCCCAACAGTGGTATTAGAGTTTTTTGCTCTGAGTACCGAGAAAGAGAGAAAGAGAGAAAAAGAGAGAGAAGAGAGAAGAGAATCAAACATTGTGAGAGAAAAAGTGAGTGCTTGATTTTTTGTGAGAGAGATGGCAAAGGTAGTCAATGGGATGAGTGTGCCACAATTGTTGAAAAATGCCAATTACGACATTTGGTCTTTGCAGATGAAGGTTCTTCTTGGATCCCAAGACGTATGGGACATAGTGGAAGATGGGTATAATGAACCCGCAGATGATTAGCATCAGACAGTGAACCAGGTTGCATCATTGAAAAAGACATGAGTGAAAGACAGATCGACTTTGTACTTTTTGTATAATGCAGTGGATGAATTTGGATTTGAGAAAATAGCTAATGCAAAGTCGGCAAAAGAAGCATGGGAAATTCTGAAGGTGGCATACAAAGGACATACCCGCGTGAAGCAAGTCCGAGTACAAGCTCTCAGAAGAGAGTTTGAACATATGGAGATGGATGAAAATGAGGGAGTTGTCGAGCTTATAACTCGAGTACAGAAGATGGCCAACCAACTCGGAATGAACGGAGAAGAGGTTCCTCCTAACAGAGTTGCAGAAAAGATCTTGAGAAATCTGACGGATGATTTTGAAAGTATCGTGGTCACTATTGAATAGACAAAGGATTTGTCAACTCTCACTGTGGAGGAGTTAGCTGGGTCATTAAAAGCCCACGAATTGAGGAAGAAAAAGAAAAAGAGGGAACCCGACGATTAAGCACTACAAGTACGGTTTGACTGTAATAAATCTCGGATTACTCAGAGCCGAGGTCCTGGTGGACGAGGACGAGGTGGACGTGGCCGAGGTAATAATAATGAAGATCAAACCGATCAGCAAAATTGGCATGACCGAGGACAAGGAAAAGGACGAGGAGATCAGTCAAGAGTGGAGTGTTTTAAGTGTGGAAAGTACAGCCACTATGCAAACGAGTGTAGATCATCAACATAGTGCTCCAACTGTGACAAGTTTGGTCATATTGCAAAGTATTGCAAGACCGAGACAAAGGGGGAGAAGAAGATGCAAAAGAATTGTTGTTGGTAAAGAGCTTGGATGTAGTGGACATGGAAAATTCGGTCTCAATAATGGATGAAATGATCCCGGTAAAAGGTGCGACAAACATGGAAAAAGAACTCAAACAAAAAGATGAAGAGATTCAGCAGATAGGGAGGCTTTTGGATGAAGCTAATGAGATTATGAATAAACAGAGGATTGAGCTTGAGGAACTGAAGAAGGTGGATGTTGGACCATGTTTGAAATCAAAGACTGATGAGATTTCTACCAACTCGGTATGGTATCTAGATACTGGAGCAAGCAATCATATGTGTGGGAACGAGAATTTTTTTTTATGAACTCACCAAGGTAGAGGCCAAATTTGTGTTTTTCGGAGATGACTCCAAGATGGTCGTGAAAGGGCGTGGAACAATTCGGCAAATTCAGAATAATGGACAAGTTGGATATATTAAGGATGTTTATTATGTTCCGGGGTTGAAAAGCAATATTTTAAGCATGGGTCAGATAATTGAAAAAGGTAATTCAATTTTTATGAAAAATCAGGTGTTGTATTTAAAGGAAAAGCATGGTCGTCTAACAACCCAGGTAAAAGCAAAAAAGAACCGGTTGTATGAACTGGAGCTGAAAATCTTGGAGAGAAGAAGCAAACCCGATGTAGGATGATGCGCATGGAAAGCAAGGAAGAATTTAAGTTTATGGGGGAGTTTGTTGGGATAAACTTAAATTTTAGAGATCTATTATTTTATTAGTTTTGGGTCTAGTAATATTTGGTTTGATTTGATAGAGATAAAATAGGAATGGGTAGTTATGATTTTCTATTTATCTAGGTAGAATATTATTTTATGATAGGTTAAGGAGATTTTATTTTTAAGTCAGTTGATATTTTATTTTCAGATTTTATTTTTATGTCCATAATATTGTAAGTATCATGGCTATTTAAAGTCCTTCAATTATCAATGAATAACAAGACTCAATTTTGAAAAAATATCTGAGTGTGTATTGAGAGATTTTCCCAACAGGATACTTATGTAGAATTATCATCTAACGGAGTGCATCTCTTGCTATTTGTTGATTAAACACATAATTGCCAACAACTACGGTTTCACCACCTTCTTTCTAAGTTTTTAAAAATGATTGTTGGATGTCCCGTGTTGTTCGAAGCTTGCAACTCTTGAAATGATTTCTCAAATGTGATGTACCTTGTTTTGCCTCACCTAGAAGACTTTTGGAACAATAATTGCACATCGNTCTCCATTTCCCATCAACTTTTTGTTTCTTAAAGTGATTCCAAGAACATAATTTTGATTTGAATCTCCTACATTAGGTTTAATTTGAATCTACAAGAACATAATTTTGATTTGAATCTCCTACATTAGGTTCTATAAATTGTCCTTGTTGACCATCTTCTATAGGAGAAAATGTATCTTGGGTAGACATCCTAAAAAAAATTTATCAACATAAATTACTCAGTTTTTTAACTTATTCTATTTTATAAAGAGGCACAATATAATAAAATATATATATAGTTTTGTTATTTCTTTTATATATATATATATATATATATATATATATATATATATATATATATATATATATATATATAAATTAATGCGACTATGTATATAAACACACAAATTATAGTATGTTAAATTATATCTATATAAAATAATATATACAATACAATATATCTATATACAACTACAATGAAACTCGTAAAGTAATATATATCATATTTGGAAGTTCATTCTTGCATTGGTTCATGGGAAAATGAATTGTGGATTCATGTGTCTAAGCCTCCAGAAAATGCATTCATTAAGAAAATTGTGGAAATAAGTGGATGGCCTAAGTGGTGCAGGCTTTACTATAATGGATTATTTGCAGTTTTATCTTTATGATTTCTAATGGAAAATTTTGTGTAGGATTTTTCAAGTGTTGCAAAAGAATTAGGTTTTAAAGTGAATTTGGTTGTATTTTTACCCAGCCATCATCACATTATTTTATTACAGTATTTTTACATGTTTATAAAAGATTTCCTGATAGCAAGCACTTGCTTCCTCCATTTTGTCTAAATGCTACTTCTAATATTAGTTATTAAAGATGGTCATCTGCTTATGTGTGAGAATTCCTAAGGAAAACACTAAAACAAGTGAGAATTGGCATATTATATCTTATATTGATTCATCCCAATAAGACACCTGAAAGAATTAATAAAAGCATGAAAGGTGCATCGGAATAAGACACCTGTAGAAGCTGTTCAATTACGACATGATTTGAGTATAAAAGGATTAATAAACTTCAAATAAAAACTATCTAAAAGCATGAAAGGTGCATCAAAATTTTGACTTTTCCCCTTCGTACAAGTTAAAATCCTAATCAAATATACCATAGCAAATTCCAATTCATTGAAACCAAAGGTATAACCCTAAAGCCAAGGATTTGTCAAGCATTTTTAAATTAGAAGGTCTTAAGCAACAAATATAAAATGCCCACAAAATAAAAAACACTCATTACTTTAGGTTTTCAGAAGTAAAAGAAACAATTTTGTCTAAAACATAACCAATAACAATATAACATCTTCAAATAAAATATTGAATCAAAATATAGCCAAAGACTTCTACAGAATTTTCCCATTGCTGAAAACCACTCCGACCTTCATGCAAAATTATCAATGATTTCTACTTAGGTAGAACACCTTAAGAAAGCAGAAAAAGGTTTTACACATTCAAACAAAAGCAGGCCCCAACCCCACACCAATGTAAAAATAAAAACACTCATTTTCATTAATAGGGAAAAGACCACATCAACAATAAAGGGGAACTAACCCCAAATCCAAAGTCCTTCTCAACATCCCCAAGGACAAGCAACACGTTCTTTACACAAATAAGGATGGACTCAAAAGGAAAAATCAAAACTTGTGCATTACCAGGCACAATTAGGAAGCCCTATATAAATAATGATAAAGCATATTCCTGATAAACCCGAAAATCATAAATATTAAGGAAGGATACAGTAATACTAATCTTTGAAATTTTAAAGCTAGAAGGAGAAGAATGGGAAGAGAATCAAAATGAAGTTAACCTATTGAGCTTTGCTAACATCCTGATAAAAAAGAAAGAAAAGGATGAAGGAAATGAGAAGAAAAAAAGTACCTTAAAAAGAGGGAAGAAAAGAAAACCTCAGCTGTATTTGGTGAGAAAGAAAACCAGCAGCTGGATCTAGTTCCTCTTCGCACAAGAAAACCAGCAGCACAGAAAGAAAGTTAAGGTATGTGGATTTGGTGAGAAGAGAAAGGTAAGCTCAGCATTCGGGATTTCAGAGGAAGTTAGGGTTTGAAGAATTTGATGGCAGAGGTAAAGGCAGAGAGTGTTCGAAAGTAAGAAAACTTAACAGGATAAAAGTGTAATTTCACCTCTCAAACGGGTAGCGGGTACCCACGGGTACGAATAGGGTGATACCTGAACCTGGCCCGTTAACAAGCGAGTATTAAAATACCCGCTACTCGCTACCCACGGGTACTAAATACCCGTAGCGAATTTTACCCGCGGATACCCGCGGGTAAGAATTTTTCTGCCATCCCTAGTTTCAGTTGTTGTTTATAATAAGCTAAGATTGTGGCAATTTCTCGATCAGAAGTTCCAAAACAAATTCATCCAATAGAAGAATGTTCTTTGCTTTGATATCTTCAAGCAGCTTGTGGTACTCATTAATTTGAGACTTCATGTCCTTATCTTCAATCATTTCTCAACGGTAGTAGTTCTAATAATGAACCTTTTGTCTAACATCATCTTCAGTAGTGTATTTAAAAATCAATGAATCCCAAATGTCTTTTACTTCCTTTTGGGAACAATACACATCGAACAAATCATTAAAAAATGACTTCATACATGTCTAAAAGGGTACACACATGTTCTTGCCAACACCGAAAATTTTGACCAGAGAAGACCTCAATTTTCAATACATCCGCGAAAGGTTTTGCGAAGATCGTCTGATTTCCAAAAACAAAGTTCTAATTCTTTAGGCTTGAGTTATTATTGTTAGTTATAATTCCTTAAGATTGGTTAAAATGATGAACAAAATATAATACAACCACGAATAAAGATTTTTCGAGATGCGTAGATTCACTGTCCTTAAGGACTTATTTGCAATATGTTGTGCAAGCCCCCCAAGATACAAGAATTTCTTAGAAATTTTTTAGGATATCAGAACTATTAAGGAACTCTAGAAAAAAAATAATAAACCCAAGATATTATAAGAAAGAAAAGATAAAAGGAAGAAATTAAGAGAAAAAAAGAAGAATAAGAGAACTGTGTATTTGGAAAAGTAAATGAGAGAAATTAAACCATGACTTTTTATTCCACAATCCCATTTTAAATAAAATAAAATAAAATTAACATATGTTAACCATGTGACACCTTGCATGTAAGTAGTCCATACCAATTTTGTGAAACATTGTTTTTTTTTTCGGTTGACTAAAAGTCACTACAAGAAAAATTCGAATTACCGACCGATATTTACATACGGATTAAAAACCATATACAATATAAGTATTACATACGAATTTTACATATATGGATTTTGGAAAATGAATTATATACGAACTTTATATATGGAATTTTATCTACCAATTTTCCGTATATAAAATCTGTTTGTAAATTAGGAGTTAGGGCAGGAAAATTTGTGAAGAATATAATCTGTACGTAATAATCTAAAATTTGAAAATAAACTGAAATGAAATTAATTATTTAAAATAAAAATAAAATTTATTTGCTCTTAGAATTTTCAAACCCTAACATGTCCTTTAGTGTCTCGAAGATGACTGAGACCCTTTTTCCTTCTTCTCTCTCAACATGTAACTAACACTTTCTTCCTTCTTCTAAACCCTTGTTGCCGCCAGGTTCCTTGGCATCACCGCACCTTTGCCAGCTGGCTAAAGTTACCTCCGTCGTCGGTCTGGCGTAGTGTCGCCAACATTAATCAATGACGTGAATCACCTTTCTTCTCATTTCTCCCAACCCGTAAAACCCCGCCTCTTCCCCACTGTTGGACCTTCCACAGTCGACTAATGTCATCAATAGTAGCACTGATCCCTACCAGAGGAGTTACCGACGAGAAACAAGTGTGCACGATTATATTCTCATTCTCCTAACATGTCAACTGAAGAGTGGAGCCAATGTGATGATTGTCAAAGTCGGAGTCGTCGCCATCGTCGCACGAGCTTCCTCGTTCTCTTCCTCATCTCGAGCGCGAATGACAACTTAGTAAACCCTTTTCCTTTTCGTGTCGACACCAGAAAGTTTGATGATGCAGGTAACATCTTCTAGAACTGTAATGGTGGTGACCTGGGGTTATGGTTTGGGATACATATACAAGCTATTTGATGCCAAATAAACTTCCAAATTTGATACCAACATCAACAATAGGTTGCTCACCCTCTCTTGTTTTGGACGTATCAAACAATGCTTTGGTATTGAAAGTTGATAGTGAAAACACATAATGAGGTCGAGTCTTGTTTGGTCAAACTTCACTGGCCTCTCAGAATTCTCAATTCTTACTCCCTTTATGCTTTCTACAAATGAAATTTTAATTCAAAATGGCAATTTGTTTTGCAGGCTTCGGAGTTTTGTGTGGAAGAACATATTTGCTATACTATTATGGAAAACCTATTATTGTTGCATCCAATCCTATGCAAGATAAGAAATATACAAATTGCTTAATATTTATATAGCATTTGTTCATGCATGAAAGAAACTGGGATTTAATCAATTAATTTTCGAAGTAATACTAAATTTTAATATTTTAAACAGGTTGAAATGTTCTCTCGAGAGTTGTGTATTAGTTGCTAGCTGTTCATTAAACAAGAAGGGTCATGTAAGAAGTATTTTTAATTATGTAGTTTGTTTGACATTAACAAATTTGGAGCAAGTATACTGTAGATTATAGATCATTTAGTTTTCAACCCGCATTTGGATTTTGTTTGTTTAAGATAAAAGCATGAGCTCTTTCCATTAATATAACTTAATCAAAGAGTAGTTTTCTATAAATATTATAAATATCAAACTTGGCTTCACATTTTTGCAACAATGGTAGGCATTGCTACAAGGCCTTTGCAGTCAAATGCATCATCATCAACATCATCAAGACTTTTATATACACGTGGTAAATCTTCTACTCAGCAATACAAGAATTAAAGATTCTCTATTTAGAGTTTAGAGCCATCGCCTTTATGATAAATGACTAGTTAGTGGTGCTTCAAACATTGGTGGAACAATTCTTATATAACTTTTCACAAATAACTAATTGTATAAGTAGTTTAATTTATTATTATGTTTGCCATATTATGAATTGTACTATTTATTTATGACTATTAGACATTTTATAAATTTAATTCGCAATCATGATTTTGTAATATTACAATATATTTGACTTTTAAATGTGAAAGGCTTGTGTAATATGATCTTGGTCACTGAATGAATGGTATTCTCTTGTGACAGATTGTGTGAAATATGATGATGTCAATGTCTAATACTATAATGGATTAAACAAACATCACGTTTTAATAAAAACTGATACATATTTGGTATTATTTTTTAAAATTTGGTAGTTTTATTTGACTTTTATCAGTATATGGAATTGTTAGCTATTGGGCGTCGATGTGAGATCATCTGATTTTTTTTATAAAACCATAAAGTTACATACGAATTTTTTCATATGTAATTACATACGGATTTTTCCGTATGTAATTACATACGGATAAATCCGTATCTAAGTTATATACGGATATATCAGTATATAACTTAACTACGACAATTTTATATATGGATTTTTGTTCATATGTAAACTGTATCTAACCAAGTGTTATATACGGATTTTGCCTGTATGTAATTCAAATGTTTCTTGTAGTAAGTTAACATTGTTGGAAGTGAGAGACTAAAACTAATGTTTGGGAAATTATAGAAAACAAAAAGTGTCAAAATTTTGTAGGAAGCATTTCTAAATTTTCCTAATACTTTAGGAATTCAAAACATATTTATTTCTTAAGTTTAAGATTACAAACCCAATCTTACACTCCATTCTAAATCTACTTTACAATCCATCTTAAACCTAATATAGAAAATAACATGCATGAAAATTAGCACAACATTATCACTCATGCATATTCAACACTACCAAAACCACAAACACATTAACACTAGTAGACCATGAGCTTACTAGGAAGAATAACAATATTACCACTACTATCAGACACAATCACCTCCAACCACAACCACCGAGAATAAATTAAATAAAATGAATGTACCACCATTATGATTAACCACCACCACCAATATAATCAACACAAAACACATATCACGGTCAAGATAAACACCACTAGTAGAGCACTAACGAAAAAACCACCACCATCATGCAGTGTCACCAACAATGACCACCTTCACCACCAGTAACACAACACAAAACCAAAATCATAAACAAAACCACAATGTAGAATCAAACACCATCAAAACCACTTGAAAGAACAATCCTAATATTGAGAGAAAGAGAGAACTGTCACATGACAGCATCTCATTGGACAATCAAAGAGTAAAAAAGAAATTTTGGTCAAAATTTATAAGTTGAACAAAGAAAATTGACTACAATGAAAATATTGATACTTTTAGATTTCTAATAAAATTTGGACTGCATTATTACAAGGGTTGAATTGGAAAATTGAACAAAATTCAGTTATTGATAATATATTATATATTATATAAAATAATTAATTTAATTATATTTGAAAAAGGGTCTATCAGACGTGACACAATACTGGTACACATTGCATATATAAATGGCAAGCAACTTGAGACTTTATGTATAATTTTAAGAAGTTTGCCTTTAATAAAGGTTTTTTTCACCAATAAGAAATTTGTCTCCAATAAAGATTTTTTTTTTTACCACTAGTGGTTTCTAGCTATTATTTACCATGAATATAATTAAAATAAACAAATAAAAAGGTTAATTATGTCCTTTGGGTCATTGGTTTGCAAAATAAGAGACCTACCAAGTCTAACACAAAACTAGAACACATTGCATAAATAACTAGCAAGAAACTTTCAAGTTTTTGAAATATTTTAAGAAACGTGCAGGTTTGGGAAAATTTTGGTACAATTTGCATAAATAACTAGGCAGCAGCTTACTATGTTTTGTACAATTTCAAGAAACTTGCTTTCAATAAAGGTTTTTCTTTTTACCACAAATGGTTTCTAGGTTTTATATGTTACGAATGTGATCATAATTGACAAATAACAAGGTTAACTACTTCCACTTGGTCACTTATTTGGAAATAAAGGGGCCTATAAGGTGTGACACAAAACTTGAACACACTACACATATAAATGGTGAGTTACTTCAGACTCTGTTTCCAAATTTAAGAAACGTGCCTCCAATAAATGTTTTTTGGACCATCATTGGTTTCTAGTTGTTATTTGCAACAAATGTGACTAAAATATAAAAATAACAAGGTCTACATCCAATATGTTACTAGTTTACAATGAAAAAAAAAAAAAGATGCATTCTAAAGAAGCTTAAGACATTTTGTACAATTTTAAGAAACTTGTCTACAATAAAAATTTTTGGGAACATCAATGGCTCTTAGGTTTTATCTACCATTGATGTGATTAAAATCAATAAATAATTTTCACCAAAAAATATCTTAATCATAAATATAATTTTATACTACTATTACCATTAAGGGTAATTTAGTAATCTTCATTTTTTATCTATTAAAACATTTTTTAATCTATTACATCAGTCAAATTTTTCAAAAACTTTATTTCCAAATCCATTTTTAATCACCTCCAAATCCCTTTTAAAAACAACACACACTTTACTCTCAAATTAATCCACTCACTTTTCCTTAAATTCATCTTCACAAGTGAACATAACCTAAAGGATAAAAACCAAATCTTCAAATATAAATTCATAATAAATAGTAATAACAGGCTTGAACATATTACATGATCAGAGATAATGATGTTATTGATTTGATTGCTTTGTCCAAGAGGTTAAGGATGAAAACAAAAACATCAAATATTTAACATATTGCATGGTCCTTAATCAATTCAATCATTCAGGGCATTTAACGATGTTGAAGTTTTTTTATCACCTATGGAGCAAATAGTCATGACATAATGTTGAGATTTTATAATAGGGTAAGTAAAGACATGAAAAAGGGAGCCTCAGTTTTTCATTGGATTAACATACCATGTACACCTTCCTTTTGAAAGCGGTGATGATAAACAGAATGTGATCAAGGGAACGTTTTACTTGAATTTTATGGTGAATGTCATATAATTTTATTGAAATTTGCCAAATGGTTTCCGAGATGGAACAAGAGATTTTGAATAGTTAGATCTTTGACATTAGTTCATGTTTGTTGAGAAGTAGAGAAAAAAATCCATTTACAAAGACTTTTCAATACTCAAATCAATAAAAATATCATAGCAAATAATGTTGATTAAAAAGTGACTTAGTCCCTCGTATAAAATTTATAGACCTATGAAAAATATATTTTGAAAAGCGTAATTAGTCGCATAATACTCTCTTTGGTGGTAGTGTGTCGAGTTGATCCCCGCTTTTGAAAAAGTTTTAATTGCGTCCAAATTTTTGAAAGTGTACCTCAATTAAGTTTTTTCGAAACCAAAATTACTAACGACCTTAACATGTCACATGTCAATCTGTGTTTTTTTAATTAATTTGTTTTGTAAACAAGTTTTTTGTCATGTGTCAAGTCCTTGATGTGACACGTGACATTGTTAGTGTCACATGGCAGGATACTTCCACATGTTGTGTCATTATCTTGATTTCAATTCAATTCTCATATTTGTCTCATTGATTCAATTTAGTCTGAATTTTTCTCAAAATGGAACATATTGTCCCTCTCTAAATTAAGACAAAATTTATTATTTGCATAAATATTGTACCCATATTTTTATTAAAAATGACTTCTTAACATATTATATTGTTGTATATTATTAACTCATGATTTGTTAATTATGATTTCAATCACTAAATTTTAATATAAATATCAGTATAATATTTATATAAATAATAAACTTGTTCTCAATTAAAAGATGACCAAATTTATTATTTGTATAAATTGTATTAATTAATTTATTTTTATTAAAACATAGATTCACAAAACATGAATTAATAATATATAATAATATAATAGATTAAAAAAATACTTTTAATAAAAATATTCGTATAACATTTTATACAAATAATAAATTTTGTTTCGGAGAGAGACAATATTACTTAATTTTAAACAAAAAATGAGACTAAATTGAATATGAAACAAACAGGGACAAATATAAAATCAAGACAATAACATTTGACAATGACATTGACATATAACAATGTCCTACAATAATGTCACGTGTGACACCCAAAAACTTGACATGTGACAACAAAATTTTTTACCAAAAAGAAATTAACTTTTTTTTAAAAAAATAAAATAAAAAATTGAAAAACCACGTATTGATACATTAGTATTTTTATTTCAAAAAATATCTAATTAAGACATTTTTTAAAAACCTATTATGCAATTGAGACTTTTTTAAAAGTAAATACCAACTTAACCTTAGTAAACATTATTAGACTAATTAAAATATACTTATCTTTTAAATAATATCATTATCTCTTAATATTTAAGAGATAATTATAATAATGAGTTTGTTATTATTTTTAGACCTATAAACTATAAATTAGGTCGGGTATGTTTAATTAAATTTAAATTTCTATCAATTAATTGAAATGTCATCATTATAAATTTAAATTTCCAAAATAATATATCAAAATTAAACGAAACATCATAAAAATATATATTAAAGTTAAAATTGATATATATATATATATATATATATATATATATATAACAAAATTTATTACAAAAATTAAATTTTCATTTAAACAAATAAAATAGTATAATAGGAGTGCATGAGTACTGATATGGGAAGAAATATATTTTCTTATAGTAAGATCCTGATATTCAAACAAATGCTTATTAAATATAACCTAAACTTGTTTTCATTAAATTAGCATTTGGAAAGAGAGTTGGTAATAATAAAAAATGTAGCATTGTAAGAAAATTTAATGCACTGACCACCGTTATTTAATTTTTTTTTTCTCACCAAAATTTTTGAACATTTATTATTACAGATATCTTGGTTTAGAACTAACCAACAAATTCGAAATTTGAGAAAGGAACCCTACAAACACAAATGCACAAGGCCTGATGTACAACATGCATGAGTTGTAAAGTAAATCCAGAAGAAAACAAACACATCAATGACATTTACGAACAGAAAAAGCTGATACATCTTTTCAGAAACCACATCACATGTCTATCCTACCATCAACATGAATTAAGCAAGAATAAAATATATCATAAACTTTATTCTCCTCCAACATTTTCACAAAACTCAAACAATTTTCACTTAGATAATAAGGAGATAACATTTTTTACAATATTTCAATATAATTTATGTGTTATTTTGTAATTGATTTATAATAATATTTAAAATTATTATTATTAATTGTAAAATAATTTTTGACCAATCATATAATAACATGTAAATCATATTTAAATGTTATAAAAAAAAATTTCTTTTAATTATCATTATTCTTTTCAGAACACATGAATTTATTTCTTCCAAAACAAAAAAGTGTCACAATGCTCTGTCTCAACCATCCGTCGCCGTCTTGATAAAATTTAAGTAATATATATATATATATATATATATATATATATATATATATATATATATATATATATATATATATATATATATTGGTCGAATAATTGAATATCATTTGTTGTAGGCGTATTTGTTTTCCAACATGTTTCCCGATTTCGTGAGATTTGAAAATGTAACACAACTATCACGCGATTTTATTTTATCAATAAAATTATTTTTAATTTTATTTTATCTTAAAAAAAAGGTAAAATAAATTACTCAATAATTTTTTAAAAGGTTTGGAGTTTTGTAGGGTAGTCAATACTATTTTGTAAAATAATTGATGCGAGAGTTTCTCATTGTAATAATTACGTTTCCCTAACTCATTATATGAATAACTTACACTATGGAAGGACCATGATAACGAAGAATTTCATACTTTGACTTCCGCTTCTTCTTTTTTAATAGTTATAAATAAGTTCTTTTTTAGTAATCACTAAAACATGATTATATTATTTTTTTATAGATGTAACAATTAGTTTTTTATTTATTTGAGAAATTAAAATAATTAGTAAACATTGATGCAGGTTTAAGGTCATAAAAAGTAAAAGAATAATCAAAGATTATTTTTTTTTATATGAGTGGGGTAGATTTAATCATAAATTATGTAAATGAGCAGATAAGAAAACTATAAATGAAATTGTAGAGAGTCATAATAAGTACTTTGGATCTAAAAAAGTGAAATAATTGGGACCATATAATCACTGAGTTCAAAGTTATCATGATTCCTTATCATTTTTCTTTTTCAACATTGAAATCGTCGTAATTCTTTATAACTTCACTTTTTTAATATTGAAGTTGTAATAATTCTTTATAACTTTACTTTTTATATTTTGATTTCGATTTACGTAATTACTGAACAAATCTGTCACACTTAAGTAAAAAAATCTATACCAAATTACACATTGAATTTTTTAGGATTTTTTTTTTTCTTGCAATTCAATTTCTAGACTAGAAATATTTGACAAAATATATAAATTATGATAAATGGAAAAACGACTTTCATAAAGGTCAATTTTAATATCAACTTAAATAAGTAATACAAACTTAAATAGTTAATACATTGAAATTATATATGTAATATCTTGTCATCACCAGAAAAAGACATGTGGAAGGTAGAAGACATGTGTAAGTTTTTGGAGTAAGCAGGTGACTCTCCATGAAAGTATATAATTAAAGTTTTCTAAATTTCAGTCATTTTCTGTATGTGTATATTCTTTCCAAAATTTTGAAGCTTCTTTTCTCTTTCTTCTGTTAAAAGATTTAAAGAATAATTCTGATGTATTATTTCAAAGAGTAGAGTATCATATATATACATATAAAGATCCTATAATTCTTCATCTATTAAAGGAATGACAGGTCCACAAATCTGCACAAATTAAAATAATATCTAAATTATAACTAACATAATATTTGATTGTCTAATATCCTTTAATAGAATATTTAGCATATCTTAACACCCCCGCTCAAGTTGGTGCATGGATATCACACATTCCCAACTTGAATAAAGACTCATCAAACAATCTTCTTGAGACTCCTTTGGTGAGAACATCAGCCAACTGTAACTTTGATCTTATAAAAGGAAAGGAAATTATTCCAGCTTCAATCTTCTCTTTGATGAAATGTCTATCAATCTCCACATGCTTTGTTCTATCATGTTAAACAGGATTATGAGCAATTGCAATAGCCGAAGTATTGTCACAGTACAAACTCATAGCTTCATTTGGTTTAAATCCCAAATCTGACAACACATTTTTAATCCACAAAAGTTCACATACACCTAGTGCCATGCCTCTGAATTCTGCTTCAGCACTAGATCTTGCTACTACAGGTTGTTTTTTACTCCTCCAAGTTACAAGATTCCCTCCTACAAAAGTAAAGTATCCAGAGGTAGATCTTCTATCATCTTTTGAACCTTCCCAATCTGCATCAGCGTACCCTTCTACCTTTAAGTTTCCATTATTTGAGAACAAAATTCCTTTTCCAGGAGCAGACTTCAAATATCTCAAAATTCTTTCAACAGCATCCATATGAANCTTTNNTGNGTCATGCATAAATTGACTAACAACATTCACTGCATAGGTGATATCTGGACGTGTATGGCACTAATAAATTAATTTTCCTACCAGCCTTTGGTATCTTCCTCTGTCTATGCTTGCTGAATTTGAGCATTGAAAGAGTTTATGATTTTGTTTAATTGGTGTATCAGCTGGTTTACTCCCAAGCAGCCTAGTTTCTGATAGTAAATCAATAGTATATTTTCTTTGGCATAGAAAAATACCATGTTTTGATCTAGCTACTTCAATACCCAAAAAATATTTGAGGTTTCCAAGTTGTTTCATCTCAAAAATCAGATGAAAGGTATCGTTGTAAACTAGAAATCTCATCTTGATCATTTCCTGTAACAATCATGTCATCTACATATATAATCAAAGCTGTAATCTTTCCTTTTCCTCTCTTAAAAAATAAGGTGTGATCAGAGTTACTTGCTCTATAGCCAAAAGCCTTCATAGACTTGGTAAACCTTCCAAACCATGCTCTTGGGG
>NC_028357.1:14563287-14613178 GCF_000741045.1 Vigna radiata var. radiata | reverse complement strand
CATTATGTGTAGATTGCGGGGCAGGGCCCCAAACATCTGTATGAATTAATGAAAAAGGAAAATCAGTTTTGTTATTACTTAAAGGAAACACAACACGGTGATTTTTTGCCAAAACACAAGTTTCACAAAAAAATCAGAAATATTGCATTTTTGAAATAGTGATGGAAATAATTTTTTTAAATAACCAAATGAGGGATGTCCCAACCGTTTATGCCACAACCAAATTTCTTTTTTGTTTTTATCTTGTATGTGATCACTCGCAAGACAAGTCAATCCTCTTTCATGGTTTTGTCGTGAGACATTTTCCAGATAATACAGTCCTTCACTCTCTCTACCACTGGCAATCTTCTCCTTGGAATGGATGTTCTGAAAAAGACAATGGGTTGGGTAAAACAAGGCAACACAAGAATGTGATTTTGTTAACTTGCTAACGGAGATAAGATTACAGTTTAATGTAGGAACAAATAAAACATCAGGAATTGATAAGGAGGGTGAGAGGGATATAGTACCTATACCTTCAATAGGATATGAGACCCCATTGGCATTAATAATAACACTTTTAGAACAATTAGAGGAAAAACTAGTAAATATATGAGGATCACAAGTCATATGATCAGTAGCACCTGAATCAATTATCCAATCACTACCCTTAGTAACAACAGAAAGATTAAGAGCAGAGTTAGATANNCNTNACTTGGNCACAAATCCGGCAGCAGTAGAAATATAACTCTTGGAAGCAGCGGAAGTTCCAGAATTATGTTTCTCCAATTGATTGTCATCGGAAGAAGCCATCAGAAATATTCAATGAAAAAAAGCATTGATTTCTGAAATTCGTTTCCTTTTTTCTACAAATTTTCATCTTTTTCTTCTCCTTTTATCTTTTCCTCAAACAGTCATCGTCTAAGCAATTTAGGAGTTAAGATCTTCAATCTCCACCAATCAAAGGTCTTATTTAGAGTTGGTAAGTCTCGTCTTCTTAGATTCTTGAACTTTTAGACACATGCAAGCCAAGTTTCTGGTTGCATGTGTTCATCAGTGTTCTTTTCCCAATTCTGGTCTTTTGGTTGAACTCTTCTCACCAATCGGTGAACTTTAGGTGTTTCTAGAATTTACCGGTGTTAAAGCAATTTCTGGAGGGTAGAAGTTGTTCGGTCTATTTAAGGTAAGGGAAGCTACCTAATTTAATTAATTTGTTTTGATGTATGAATATGTTGATTGATGATGTTGCATGTATGTGAAATTGAATAATTTGGTGTTTCGGTAATATTTGTGTGGAATATTGATGCTGTGTGTATTATGATCGTGTTTCTGCATTATTTTAGGTCAGTGGTCGAGCAAAATTTGAAGGAAGATAGTGAAACTGGGGATTTGCGTTCGGTTTGAGTTTGATATGTATAAGAAATATGGGTCTTTTATTTAGAAACTTGTTAGAATCCTTAAGACACTTAGAAATGTACTAAAACTAGTAAATCTGGTTCTCAGTCATTGAGTTTATGATTCTGCAAAATTGAATCTCAAATTTGTGATGAAACTCTCTTAATGATGTTAGAAAGACTTAGTTATTCTTAATTAATATGTAGAAATGTATATGATATAAGTTTGAAGGGTTAGAAGTTGGAAGAGTGTAATGAAATTAGTAAGAAGAGGATTCGTTTATAATTCTGCAGTCATTCTGCAGAATTATGTAGTTGTTGAGGGTCCTTTATGGACCGTTCTGCCTTTCCCTAGTGCTCGGTCTTAACTGAATTTTTCTATTATGGAATCTCAGTTAATGATCGATCGATCATGTACTGTCTTGATAGTACTCGGTCATGTACTGTCTTGATAGTACTCGGTCATGTACTGTCTTGATAGTACTCGGTCATGTACTGTCTTGATAGTACTCGGTCATGTATTGTCTTGATAGTACTCGGTCATGTACTGTCTTGATAGTACTCGGTCATATACTGTCTTGATTGTACTTGGTCATGTACTGTCTTGATAATACTTGGTCATGTACTGTCTTGNGGTCATGTACTGTCTTGATAGTACTCGGTCATATACTGTCTTGATTGTACTTGGTCATGTACTGTCTTGATAATACTTGGTCATGTACTGTCTTGATAGTACTCGGTCATATATTATCTTGGTAGTGCTCGGTCCTCCAAAGAGTGCTCGGTCTTGTACTGACACTCGGTCCTTCAAAGAGCCTTCGATCTTGTACTGACACTGGGTCTCTTGAAGAGAACTTCGTTCTATAGTCAAGTGTTCGACTTAAGCCCTAAGTGCTCAACCAAGACTCGAAGTGTTCGGCTTAAGCTCTTAGTGCTCGGCTAAAGTTCCAAATGTTCGGCCTAAGCCCTAAGTGCTCGGCCAAAGCTCCAAGTGTTCGGTACAAGTTATATGTATTATGTCTAAGTCCTTAGTATTTAGTCTTAGACTGTATTCGGCTCATACTTGAGCCCAACCTGTTACATGGTTGTTCGGTCATGTTCTTGAATTAAGGAAGTGTCCTCCCGTTCGGTATTGTACAGAGATTCTGTAATCTCTTCTTCTCGGTCTTGTTGAATGGTGGGAGTTGTTTTACTAGTTGTGTGATTTTAATCGAACATGTTATGAATGAGTAAGTATGATGTTAATGAGTATGGCTTGACAATTCTGATTGTGGAAGTGTGATGTGATTTTATAATATGGGTATGAATTGAGAATTCCAAGGAGGAATGTCTTGGTGGTTGGTTGTGATGTGGTAATAGTATTAATGTGGTTATGCTAAGTTGGCGTTCATCCTGCCATTCTAATGTCACCGAGTCTCAAGTAGAGAATGATGATGCATGTGGTGAGAATAGCAGAAGGCCCTAGCTTGGGCGGTATGTAGTACCTTGACCTAAGGTGTGGTATAACGGGCTAACCTCGTGTGGCAAGCTCAAGGGTTTTCCATGTTGCGGTAATACTAATGGGTTATGATAGGAAATAATATATTTGATTATAGTTTACCTTATTTAGTTTATGCATAATTGATTCTTTCTTGAATATTATAGTTTACCTTATTTAGTTTCTGCATAATAGATTCTGTCTTGAATAATTGATATATTCTTTCCTTAATTATAGAATCTAGGTATTCAGTATATTCTATATATTGTACGTTGGTTACTCTTTCCAAATCTATAAAACACATTTGTTACAATCCTTACATGGTATCAGCCTAATTTCGATCCTTCCTTACCCTTTCTTCTTTTCTTTTCTTCCCTATGGCTAATATTGATGGTGCTTTTTCCTTTAACACCATGATCCACATGTTAAACATACGCCTCACCTCAACCAATTTCATTCTCTGGCGTCGTCAGCTCCTTCCTCTTCTTGAAGGACAAGCCCTTTATGGTCATATTAATGGCTCAATCATAACTCCTCCTACGAAATTGCCTGTTGCTAATGGATCTTTGACAGCTAATGCCACCATGGCCAAACGTGAGTGATGAGTGCATATTTATGCCCACATTTATGTTTTAGAATTCAAATTTCTTATGAGATTCTTGTGCTTAAATGATTGATTTAAAGTGAATTTGTGAGGATTGGATTTATTGGGTTTGAGAATTAAAGATGCTTAAAATATTATTCTTAGTTGCATAAATTATTTTGGATGTTCTAATGTTTATTTGTGCTGCTGAAGTTAGAATTTTATTCATTTAAAAGCATGAAATTGAATGGTCAAAGATGGTCCAATCTGGTCAACTCAAGGCTCTTATGCAATTTTGAAAAGAAAGAGATGGCTAATGTGCAATTAGAGGAAAATCTGGACTTATGTGTAAATTTGAATAAAATAAAAAGGGTTGAAATGTAATTTTGGGCAAGTTTAAATCTGTCTTAACAATATCACGTAAAATATCTTAAGATATATTTTCTCCAAAATATCTTTAAAAATATCTAACAGATTTAAACTTGCCCAAAATTACATTTCAACCCTTTTTATTTTATTCAAATTTACACATAAGTCCAGATTTTCCTCTAATTGCACATTAGCCATCTCTTTCTTTTCAAAATTGCATAAGAGCCCTGAGTTGACCAGATTGGAACATCTTTGACCATTCAATTTCATGCTTTTAAATGAATAAAATTCTAACTTCCGCTGCACAAATAAACATTAGAACATTCAAAATAATTTATGCAACTAAGAATCATATTTTAAGCATCTTTAATTCTCAAACCCAATAAATCCAATCCTCACAAATTCATTTTAAATCAATCATTTAAGCACAAGAATCTCATAAAAAATTTGAATTCTAAAACATAAATGTGGGCATAAATATGCACTCATCAGTGAGTGAGCTGGAAAGTTTTATAAATACGTGTCGTTACACTATGTAAATATTTAAAAAAATTAAGATGACGTAAGTGCATCATTTCTCTCTCACTTTTCTTTCTTTTTATTTTCCTCACCACCTACGACAAACCTGTATGGTTTTCTCTTTCTCTCTCATAGCCTTTCATTGACATTAATGCAAAGCTCTATATTGTAGTAGTAGCATCTGCAAAACTTGACAGTGAAAAAGAGTTACACCATTTTTTATAATACAACCCAAAGTCAAGTCCCAAACCCTCCTTTTTCTCTGTCATCAGAAAAACAGCCACAACCAAAATAAGAAGAAGAACAAGTCATCTTAAATTAAGTTTTAATAAGTATTTCATAATTTCCTTTTTTTTAATGAACCAGGCATGGGAACAATCTGATGGGGATAGAATATTGGTTTGATACAAAAACCTTATCACTTAGAAGTGGCCGGTCTTTCACGGTAATGAGAGAGAATCAGAGGTTGGAGATGGAACCGACAGTTGGAAACCCTAATTACATCATGGTCAATCGATGAAAATACCTAAATTTAACACAAAATCAAATTAAATCCTAAGCCCCAAATAATTAGGCTCACTAATTTCACAACAACACGGACCATTCTCTCGATTTCCTCCTGGCTCAAACGTCCCTTTTCATTTGTAATTGTTATCTTCTCTGACTTTCCAATGCCTTTGTCTTCTGCTTTCACATTTAGGATGCCATTTGCGTCAACTTCAAAGGTCACTTTAATTTGAGGGGTAACCCTTGGAGCTAGAGGAATTCCTGACAGATCAAATTTCCCAAGCAGACGACAGTCTTTTGTGAGACTCCTCTCACCTTCGAAAACCTGAGTGGAGACAATGGTCTGCCGGTCCTGGTAGGTGGTAAACACTTGAGTTTTCTTTGTTGGGATAACAGTGTTTCTGGGAATCAACTTTGTCATCACTCCACCAACCGTTTCAATTCCAAGGGTAAGGGGAGCCACATCCAAGAGAAGGATATCTTTGGTTTCTTCACCCCACTCTCCGCTCAAAATGCTTCCTTGCACTACAGCACCATAGGCAACTGCTTCAACCCAAAGATGGCGTAATCAGACAAGGGTATTTTACTTTAACCTATTTTTTGTCATTTTATTTTTTTCTTAAATATTTACACATTAAAATGACTTCAGCGCCACGTAAGCATCGAAGTAAACAGGTCATTAATGTTTCGCCACGCTAGCATCTACACCGTTATGATTTTAACTGCGTCTGTGAAAAGGACGATATTGAACAATTTTTAATGAAATATGAGACCTTATTGAACTTTTTTCAAAGGTGGGATCATTTTGAACCAAACACCCAAAAGAAGTGACCAAATGATGTATTAAACCTTAAAAATATCTAAAATTTGTAATTTAAATTAATTATTTCAAATTAGAGTATTGTGTATAGACAAAAACTAAATTAGCTGCGGTATCAACTAAATAATTTGCATATGTGTAGCCTAACATTTAATTTGATTTTTTTTTTCAAAATTCAAATTCATCGATATCTTTAATTTACCTGTGGATATTAATCTGCCCCGTATAAAATATTAGGTAAAATGTTTAACATTAAAGCTCATTAATTCCTTTAAATCAGCTGTACTTATTATTCAAACTGAAATTGCATTCCTTAAAAACAGCCGTGAGTCACAACAAATTTGGTGTAATCGGACATGACTTAATCCTAAATATTTCACCTTTAGGTTAAGTTAAGCAAAAAGTCCCCAATTATTTAAATTGATAGGACTGAATAAGTTTTAAGATATTTATGTGTGTGTAATAAAATAATAATTTTTTCAAAAGAAAAATTAATTTCAAGTATTTAATTAAATAATTTTTTAATAAAAACACAATAAAAATATTTAATTTCATGAATTATTTAAAACTTAATTAAGTTATATTTTAATTAAAATAATATATAAGATTCCATGAAAGGTGACACATGAAAGTTAAAAGTCAAATATACTATTGATTTAGCCTGTTTCTCTTGAGCTCCAGCGATTGGTTTACATGACATTGAAGCCTCACTGTCCCAAGTTTGCAGAAAATTAGGTTTATATGTTACCAACTCAAGGTGAAAAAGAAACAAAACCTAACCAATTATTAATGCCTGTATGGGACATCGTGGACCCCACCTTCTGCAATAAACACTTCCTCTTGCAAAAGATTATCAGAAGCCTCCAAGGAAGCACTCTTGATAAAAGCTAGAATCAAGGTTGCACAAAAAAGCCAAAAAGAAAATGAAGTTTGGGAAGGAATTTGCTGCACAAATGGTAGCAGAATGGCAGGAAGCATACATGAATTATGGCTACCTGAAATCCCTCTTGAAAGATATAATACTTGACAAGCAGCGAAACAAGACTCATTCCAGTGGCAGCCCATCAGGTCTAAACCGAAAGTTATCACTCTACAGAACTTTCAGTGGCCTCACACAGAGGCACTACCAACCCTTGAGCCCCGAGCAGGACATTGAGAACCAACCCATTTTGGTGCACTCAGTGCTGCGAGATGGTCATGAAAACTACGAAACCACCTTTCTCATGGCTTCGGAAGAAGGTGGAGAGTACGAGTTGGTGTACTTTAGGAGGCTTGATGATGAGTTCAACAAAGTGGTGAGGTTCTATAGGTCCAAAGTTGAAGAAGTAATGAAGGAAGCAGCTGAGCTGAATAAGCAAATGGATGCTTTGGTAGCATTCAGGGTAAAAGTTGAGAATCCAACTCAGTCATTTGATTGCTCAGTTGAGATGACTCGTCTTGCTTCTGATGTGTCTGCTTCAACCACAGTTTTGCATGCTAATACACCCAGGGGGTCCCATCTCAACAGTAAGTTTCCATCTTTATCTGCTCTTGCTGCATTTCAGTCTTGTACATTGCTGAATTTCAACCTTAGCTCAGTGACTGGTTACTTACTGTTTGCTCAATTCTTTTTGAACCAATTTTCGCTTCACAGGGGTTAAATTCTTTAATTTAAAGTTAGTAATTTCATTTTCCTTAGTTACCAAAACTGTTTTTCCTTACTTTAGAGCAGACAAATTATCAAATCTCTTAGATTTACTTCTCCATTTGCACATTTTTCAGCAGACCATTTTCGAACCCATTCAAATCTGTTAATAAATGCTATTTGCAGATATGGTCACAGTCATCTCCAGAAAAATCAGTGATTTTATTTTGGTATGTGTAAATTATGGTTATAATGGGGTCAATTTTGTGTGGGGACTATGTTTAAAGAAAAATGTTGTTGGGACACGTTTTTCAGGCTTTGGGTTTTCCAAGAGATTAATTTTTTATTAACTGATATATATATATATATATATATATATATATATATATATATATATATATATGTGTATATAATTTTTATTTTATATTTATAATACATTATACTTAGTAATAAGAAATGTTTGATTAATCAAACATTCTAAACACTTGAATTATAAGAATAAAAACACTTTTTCTTTTAATTTAGTGAAATACTTGTTAATTTCTGTTGTTTTTTTTACTGTATTTTTATTTTTTGTATTTTCATTATAAATTTTGTACTATGACTGATTAAAAAAAAATTATGTATGTCAAATATAAAATCTCATTCTGTATTATCATAAATAAAATAAAATGAACTATGATATCTTAATAATAATGTAAAATAATTGTTAAAAAATATTGCTAAAAAATATTTTTCAAATAAAATATGATAAAGCAAACCGTACAAAAAGGTTAAATAGAGGCATTCAACAAGGATGAATATCTTCATATTTATTTATTATCAGAAATAAGGTGTTACGGTATGTATCGAAGGAGAAAACTGCAACGGACGAAGCTTGAAAGCTTATACATGGCCAAGTCCTTGGTAAATCGATTGTATTTGAAGCAAGTGTTGTACTTGTACAAGATGAGCAGTGAAAATATTGACAAGATCAAGTGTTGTTGTTGTCATGTTCTCTACCTAAGACGCATGGAAGAGAGAATCTCGCTCTTGAGGAGGTTCAAGTTGCTTTGAGCTCAAAGAAGTTGAACGAGCAAAGGGGAGATCAATTAATAGGGATATCAGAGGACTTAGATGGAGGTTGAAGTCAAAGACTCCTCATGGAACAGTGTTAAATGTCTACACTTGTTACACTATAAGAAGGAAGGACACACAAGCAAGTATTATCTTCTGAGACTATTTGAGGTTGGTAAATAGTTTGATGGTCCATCTGCGTCTGGTGAAGCGGCTATGGTGGAATAGGTTATGAATCATTAGAGGTCCTCATCGTGTCGTGTAGTATTGATGATTGTGAATGCATCTTCAACTCTGGGTGTTTGTTTCATATGACACCTAATCGCCTATGATTCTATGAGTTTACAAAACTTGAAGGAGCTTCAATTATCCTTGGTGATAACAAGTCATGTAAAATAACTGGTCTTGGTGAATGCAGTTATTGAATTTCGTAAAACTATGTATGTGTTGATTTTTATTTTTCACATACTGTTTTTGCTTTTCCTGCGATTTGATGACATAATCTTGTAGTATCATTTGATGAATCCAGTTTATAACCTCATCTCATAACATCATTATAGTATACTCAATTCCAATGTTTAAATTGAATGGTAGAAAAGTTCTCAGTTTATGCGTTGAGTCGTTTTCTGGTGCATGGACAGGAAGGATTTCCACGGTAATTGAAGATATCAAAGAGGAAGGAAGTTCCCATGATGGACATTTAGAGAAGTTTGAGAATGATGACAAAGGTAGAGTGATTGAAACTACCAACAAAAAGGTTGAAGTACAAAACAAGAAGAAGAATATCAGACCCATCAAACCCATCAAACCTGCTTCTGTGGAAATACTTAATCGAGTGCAGCTAAATAACACATATGAGACTCCTCGTTCAACTATAAGAGGCATCATCAAATACCCTGGTCAAGCAGAGTTAAATTTCACCAAGGAAAATTTGAGCAAAGTAGAAGACGCACTCAGACGGGCTTTTATTGAGTTTTATAACAAGCTTCGACTTCTAAAGAACTACACGTACTAGATGCTATCACAATCTCTTTGACATCAGTAGTTGTATTGCCTTTACGTTTCTTATGGTTTTGTATGTACTTCATGAAACAGATTTCTGAATATGTTGGCCTTTTCAAAGATAATGAAGAAATATGACAAGGTAATTACTCAACTTTTAATACCTTGAAGCTTCTTCTTAAAGCCAAACAAAATTTTGCCTATTCCTTCCCATTTGCTTCATGCTTTAGATCACATCAAGAGGTGCAGCAAAAGCTTACATGAAAATGGTTGATAGCTCCTGCCTTGGGAGCTCTGATGAGGTCAGAATTGCATATATGGACCTAAGCCTTGACATAATCATTTTGAATGCATGTGAAATGCTTATTACTTAGTTTTCTGAATCACTTTTCCCTGCAGTTCACCAGGCTTATGGAGAGGGTGGAAAATGTATTCATTAAGCACTTTTCCAACTCAAATCGAAATAAAGGAATGCGCATCCTGCGACCTAAACCAAAGAGAGAAAGGCACAGAATTACATTTTCCATGGGTAAACCAGTACTTGATGTGTGTGTATGTTACATAGCTATGCATAAAAAAATATGGAATTTTTGTGTGTAAATGAGTACTTTCCCCTGACTTTGTATATTCACAAAATTCATCAGATATATATCACACATATTCATGGTCTTGAACACATGTAACTGCTCCTCAGGTTTTTCTGCCGGATGCAGTGCTGCTCTAACAGTGGCTCTTATTCTAATTGTCCGTACGCGTAAAATCATGGATCATTCAGGAAGTAGCAAATACATGGAAATCATGTTTCCTCTTTACAGGCAAATTTATTTTCTGATTTTGAAGATGTCTTGTTTGTTTCTGAACTTCTAAGCCTTTCTAATCTGAAAAAGAAGCAGAAAAACGTGGCTAACATCGTTTTCAAACTTTATGCAGTTTATTTGGATTTGTAGTTTTACACATGCTGATGTATGCTGCTAATATATACTTCTGGAGGCGATACAGAGTGAACCATTCATTCATATTTGGTTTTAAGCAAGGCACTGACTTAGGCTACAATCAAGTCCTTCTCCTTAGCTTTTTTCTGGCAGCATTGGCACTAACCAGCGTGCTTGTAAATCTAGACATGCAAATAGATCCTGTGACAAATGATTTCAAACCATTCACTGAACTTTTGCCCCTTATCTTGGTTCTAGTAAGGCTATTACTCTATCACATTAAGTTTGTCTATAGATTTTTTTTTTTTTTTTCTAAAGGTACGTAGTGAATTCATTTTTACTCTGCAGATTGTGATTGCCATTTTATTATGTCCATTAAACATCGTATATCGATCAAGCCGAGTGTTCTTCCTTACATGTGTGTTTCACTGCATCTGTGCTCCTCTATACAAGGTAAAGAAAAATTGTGGAGCCAAGATAATTTATTAAAGATCCCCTTTATTTTGAAAATGATTTTTCTCGGATCACTAACACTGGTTCAGGTCACACTGCCAGATTTCTTCATGGCCGATCAATTTACAAGCCAGGTCAGCGAAAAGCCAAAATGGGATATACTTTACTTTTCTGCCTCCAATGTTACAGCTTGTAGTCCCATTGTCCCTTCCATGATCAATGTCACTCAGATAAAATGATTTCTCTACCTACTCAGGTTCAAGCCCTGAGAAGTTTTGAGTTCTACATATGCTACTATGGTTGGGGTGACTTCAAACATAGAGAAACAGATTGCAAGTCAAGAAGGGTATTCATTGCTTTCTCATTCATTGTCGCTGTGATTCCATACTGGTCTCGCTTTCTTCAGGTACACACTTCATTCCATTTTCCTCCGCACACATTGTAGCTTTCAGTATAGAAACAAGGTACACATGGAGCATTTGGAAGGGTTTCTATCACATAAGCAACTGTGTTGGGAATTAATTAAAAGTGTTGGGTTATATTTTTGACAACTGTGACCCTCTTATAGGTTTTTCGCTGGTTTCGACAAGATTCATAGTGAAATTATCGAAATAAGAGATTAAAAGATAAATTTACTCCAGTGTTATATGTTTTTCTGTGTGAGTGCTCATGGAAAAGTTTATCCTAACATGAATTTAGAGTTACCTTAAGCTGTTTATTGAAACATGCCCTTGACTTTGAAAGTATATATGTGCATGCTTTTGATTAAGAAATGATTGAGACTGTGAAATGATCTTCTTCTTTCTCATGTCAGTGCCTAAGGCGCCTGTTCGAGGAGAAAGATATGATGCAAGGATATAACGGGTTGAAGTATTTCCTCACTATTGCAGCCGTTTGCCTCAGAACAGCGGATACTCTTGATGGAGGAACGCGTTGGAAAGTGATGGCCTGGATATTCTCAATATCCACAGCCATTTTCTCCACATATTGGGACATAGTCATAGATTGGGGCCTCCTCCAAAGACATTCTAGGAACAGATGGCTCAGAGACAAACTCCTGATCCCTCAGAAAAGTGTATATTTCGCAGCTATGGTATATAATTAACAACGGGAACAAAAATTTATTCTACTTGGACATTTTCTAAGATTTTAATGTTGAATTTCTGCTTTTCTTCTGAGAACTGCTGCTAGTACAAAATATGTTAAACAAAAATTTAACTGTCTCAATGCCTCACCCCATAAAGCATGCATCAGCATTCACTTAAGGTGTATAGAACTCTTGATGTAGAAATCATATACAATACCAATAAGACGTGAGTCTAACTCATACATTATGAGTTTCAATTCTTATATATTGTTCGTACATTATGTGTAAGTTAATGACTTGTTGAAACCATACACAGGTGCTGAATGTCTTGTTAAGGTTTGCATGGTTACAAACAATATTGAATTTCAACTTCTCCTTCTTGCATAGACAAGCCATGATCAGCATTGTTGCCAGCTTAGAGATCATTCGTCGTGGCATGTGGAACTTTTTTAGGTAACCAAGAGGAAAAGAAGATTTTGGTGTAGTTCTGTTTTTGCATGGCACAAAGGAAAAAGATTTTACTCGAACTTTATTTCAAAGCTTCATTTTCATTCTTCCATTTACGTGGTTCAGGGTGGAGAATGAGCATTTGAACAATGTTGGCAAGTACCGTGCATTCAAGTCTGTGCCTTTACCCTTCAACTACGATGATGATGATGATGATGAAGATGGAGATAAGAATGAGTAATTTGTCAGGAACAGCAAGCACAGATAAATTAGGTTTCTTCACTCGTGATATATACCTGAAAAGATAAGTGTTAGAATATTCTGATTTAATATAACATGTGGATGCATTTTTTATTCTCTCAAAAAGTTAATAAAAACCTTTAATAAAGTTTATTTGTTGAAAGAAAATAAACATTAGTACAAGTTTTTCAAGAATAATGAATGTCACAAGTATAAGAGGTGGAGGAGTTTCAAGGAAGTATAGAGATAAACATCATTAAACTTCAAACTCTAAGGTGTGAATTTGATTTCTTAAATATAAAGAAATTTAAGATCATTAAATTTTATTATTTTAAACTAAAAGAAATAGTCAATGAAATGAGAGTATGTAGGAAATAGTGTTGAGAAGAAAATTATAATTTGTATTGTGCATAAATATAATAATTGTGATAGCGACTGAATAAATCAAGAATGTATCCATCTGATCTCACGAGTGAGGGAATAAATACATTCTTTGGAAGTATATGAACAAATATTAAAAACTTACAATAATGACTCTGTCAAAATTGTCTCGAAGTCAAATTCGTAAAAAATAAATTTGGAGTAATTTTCTGCCGTTTTACCAAGTCTTACGGAACATTAGTAGGGAAAATTCTGCTAAATATAAACAATTTTAATAGTGATTTAAGAAATGAAATGAAATCACTAAAATTTATTGAATAAGTGCATGAGAATGCAGATGCATTGTATACAATGATTGATTGATATTCATGAGTTATTTTGTATGGTGAAGATAGCAGCCCTTATTAAGAAAAATCATGCAACAAATTTTATAGCTTATATGCGTATATCTGTAGCTTTTGAAATGTGCTATTTTGTTTATTTATTTAATTTAATTGTTTTATTCAGTAATACGTCATAGATAATAAACAAGCAATATAATTAATTAATTAATTAATTAAGCCGTTGTCTTAGACACATTTGGATTTGGATGGAATTGATTAGAACTAATTCATTAATTGTTTTTTCTTTTACATTTGAAAAAGGATGTTGTACCTAATTATTTTTATTTTTTAATTAGTGTGTTTTATTTTATTTCGATCAAGCAGTGTGTTTAATTTCTTTGAGCTATTTTGATTAACATTGCTTCAAATTTTATCGTTTAATTAAATTGGACAATTTGAATTTAATGGTGCCTTGATTTTTATTCAATCTGCTTAATTCTCATATTACCTTTTTTTTTTCTCTCAAAAAGCTTTGAAATTGTATCATAAGAATTAAGGAGTTTTAATTAGTTGACAATTTTGAATACTCCCTAACTTTTTTACTAAACTGAATTAGAAACTTTTACCAAGTGAAAGAATCAAACCACATATCATATCATCCATCTCTTTAATTTCTATTAACAATCCTTTAATTTTTACCAACAACCTTTGATTCTAATTTGATAATAGAGTCACAATTCAAGAACCTATTTAAATGAAAATTTCATTCTAACACTTAAATTCCTTCCTCGTTTAAGAACTTTTCTCCAACTTTGATATTCATCAAACACTGTTAATTTGTCAAACTTCTTGAATAATCCACAAAAAAATTAGGCTTATTACTTGTATTCGTTCGAGTTGGGTTTTGTCAAACCTTTTCAAATATTTTCTTGACTTTTTATTTCCTTCAATCATTTTTTTTTAAAAATAAATTAAAAAATAAAAAAGTTATCACTGATGAAAATAACTTTGTATGATATGATATATTTATTACAAATTTAAAATACAATTTATTTGGCTAAAAATGTTTACTTATTATATAATTTATATGTTTAAATAGTAATTTTAGTTATGCACACAGACTAAAATACTAGTATTTATACAAGATTTATGAAAATGATAAAACTTCATGTAATATATTCACTTCTTAAAAATTCACAAAATAGAATTAATGAGGAAAAAATAAAGTAAAATGCTCAAGCTAAAGTCATTTTAGATTAGAAGATATATAAATCCATACGTAGGGTTTGGATTAAATTAGATTTACAATATCCGATCTGATAATATGATCACTATTAACGTTATATCATAATCTTGAAATCAAGATATAATTGTTTTTAAGTATGCATCAGGTCATTAACACGTTAGATTAAGTCTATGATTATACCTAATTAACTCTGCTTTAACAAAAATAGAAGTATCCCTCAGTCAAGGATGATTCAGTAAACTGTAAAAGTCAGCAATGTGTTTTTTATTTTTATTTTTAAAAGGTTTCATTGAATATTTAGATAAAACATTTGTTTGGTAAATATGTTTTTAGATAAAACTACAAGAAAAGGATGTCAAATTATTTCAAACCCGTTCCAAACTCAATTATGATCGTAGAAGAATAGTGTTTGGTTTAAAGTTATGGAAGATTTTTAAAATTTATAATAAAAACCTACATCTTTAATACATGATTTGTTGTTCTTTTAACTTTAATTTAAACATGTGGGTTGTAATTATTTATATCGGATCAGTTTTTGTTTTAAGAAAATGAGCGACACACTTTATTGTATTAATTAACACTATTATGAAAAAAAAAATTTCAAATGACATTGTTTTAATTTTTATACAACTATAAACTTAAATAAATTTTTGAAATCATAAAAGTAGCAATAATCAATATTAATTTTTTTATCGTCATATTGCAAGGGGTCATTAATACCTAAGCCTACTATGTAGAGAGAAACCGAGGCTAACGTTGGAGCGTCTATTCGGTGCAACAACCCTAACCAACTTTAAAACTATTTAATCACTGTATTAAATCTTAACCACCAAACGCTAAATTCAACTTTCCATTTTGATTCTTCTATGTATAAAAGATGAGTTTAAAAAATCATTAAGCGCAGCTAATAAAAAAAATCTGATTAACAAATACCTTTCGAGTATACTTTTTATCATTTCACAACTTTTTTTTCCAATTCTTAGTTCTTTAACATTCTTTTATATGTTTCTTATGTTAACCATTCAGTCTTTATTCTATATTAAAAAGAGTGGTGTTCTATATTATATATATAAATAAGATAAAAGAAAAACTAAAGTAGATAGTATAATGAAGTGCTAAAGAAAACTCAGACGTATGGTTTGATCGTACACTAATATCTTCTACACTGAGATTTGAACGAGAGAAAAAATCATATTTTATTTTCACATCCATCGCCCCATGATTTCAATACTTGTCAGCTTCAACTATTATTTATTGGATTTATTTCTATCTATGAGATCATTAGTTTATGCATGAATGATAGTAGTTGGCAATAATAATACCAATTTAAATATAGGAATCAAGTAACAAAATGATCTTATCTTTCAACAATGTCTGGTGATCTCTCGTAGTGATGGTAAGCCGAAATTGACGAGCACAAGACCGGACAAAAAAGCAAGTATTTTCTTCCCTTTTTCCTAGAAATCCCCAAACCTTAAAGACACTCACTTCCCACTTTGGTCTCAAAAGCTGTTTTTGTGTCCCTTTTTGCATTTTCTTCTCTTCTGTCGTTCAACTTGTTTAAAGACACAAACATGCGTTGAATCAGTCTTCTCGCCTATTCTACCAACTCTTTCAAACAAACACACCGTCATTTTTTTACCCTATTCATCGTATAAATAACACCATTCACCATTCACCATTTCCATCGTCATCTTTATCTTACTTTCCATCCATTATTTCCTTTCTTCCTTTCTCGCTTTAAACTGTTTTCTATCCCAAGAATTTAACTTGTTTCTGGTGCAACACAAGCACAAAAAATGAAGTTTGGAAAAGAATACAAAGCACAGATGGTGCCGGAGTGGCAAGAGGCATACATGGATTACAATTTTCTGAAATCCCAGTTGAAGCAAATCCAGCGTTTCAGACAGAGCAGAAAAGCTCCTGCAGCAACACCGAGAGGACTGAGGCGAAAGCTAACGCTGTACAGAGCCTTCAGTGGTCTGACAAACAGACAGTACCACCCTCTGAGTCCCTCCGGTGACATAGAGAGCCAGCACATCGCGGTGCAGACGGTGAAACGAGGAGGGTCGGAGAGGTACGAAACGACGTTCCTGATGAGCTCGGATGAAGGAGGGGAGTACGAGTTGGTGTACTTCAAGAGACTGGACGACGAGTTGAACAAGGTGGAGAAGTTCTACAGAGGGAAAGTGGAGGAGGTGATGAAGGAAGCTGCAATGCTGAACAAGCAAATGGACGCTTTGATCGCCTTCAGGATCAAAGTTGAGAACCCCAGCGCCTCCTTTCGTCGCTCCCTCGAGATGACTCGCCTTGCCTCCGACGTTGCTTCTTCTACCGCTGTTCTCTCTGCTTCCACACCCAGAGGGGCCAAACTCAACAGTAAATATTCCTTTTCATCCCTTCAACTTTCTTGCTTTCTTTCCAAACTAAACAATCCACCCTCCATATCTCCTGCTCAACTTTCCCACCAACTTCCACTGCACCTCCTTTAAGTCTCATATCGGATAAAACTCAATAAATTCTCTTCCTTGTAAGATTTTAAAACAAGCATTACCCAAACTTTAAATTTTCTTTCAGCTGTTTTAATACAAAAAAAGAAGTATGAATTGGTTTTATCGTGTTTATTTATCATTTTAATTTATGACTAATATTACATAATAAAATAATTGAAAGTTATCTTAGCTTAGTTATTACAGAAATTTTTTTAATCGATTTAGCTTTTTCAAAATATAATATAAAAAAATATATTATTAACTGATTAAAAATTATGTTGAATAATTGTGATACATGTTGACAATTTTATCACACGTAATCAATATATTAAATTGTGTAATAAAAGCCTTTTAATGTTCTGAATTCGTTGTTATGAAATTAATCCTTGCTTATCTTTTTGCAATTTTAGTTCCATACGCTGCTTGCTTTATATTTTTGGTCAACGCGGTTATGTTGTGGAAACAGAAATTATGAGCAAGATTTCACGTGTTGTCTAAAGTGTATATCAACGATAGTGATTTATTTTATTTTAATGGGATGAAGTATATTTTAATACGTGAATTATTTGAAGAAATCTTGAATGTCAAACTGCATAATGTTGATTAAAGGTTTTGTTTCTGGTATATATCAATATAATATTTATGATCTTAAAGAGTACTGATCAAAATGTCATTTAGTTATATAAACCATTATGTATAATAAAATAATTAATTTTTGTAGCAACTATCTTAAAATTTATACAGACAATAATGTAAGATTATAAATTAAAAACTTTTCCTCAAACAAAATCACTATACGAAGAAGAATGTGATTGAAAAGTGTTTGCGTTATCCTGTTGCAGAAAAAGCTTCGATGATTATGGAAGTTATTGAAGAGGGTAGCACTCATCATGAACATTCAGATGATTCTAATGAAGATGATAAAGAAGAAGTAAAAGAAAGAGTTAAAGCAAAAGTTGAAGAAAAAAAGGCAAAGAATCTGAGGGTTACTAGACCAGCTCCTTTGGAAGTACTTGATCGTGTGCAACTGAACCACACCTTTGAAACTCCACGTTCAACTATAAAAGGTGTTCTCAATATCCCAGGCCAGACAGAACTACATTTCAGCAGAAAAAATCTCAACAAAGTTGAGGAACAACTTCAACGCTCATTCATTGAATTCTACCGCAAGCTTCGCCTTCTCAAGAGCTTTAGGTAATGAAACAAGCTACTCAATTCAGCTGCTTCATGTTTCTCATTGCTCATCATTATCTAACTCTTTTCATCAAATTAACAGCTTTCTAAATACCTTGGCATTTTCAAAGATAATGAAGAAATACGATAAGGTTAAAATTCAATCACTCTTCTCTGTCTAGTTTTTTAACAGACAACCTTGTCTCCGCTGTCGCTTCATATAGCAAATTCATTATGCAGATCACAACAAGAGATGCAGCTAAAGCGTATATGAAAATGGTGGACAACACCCAACTTGGAAACTCTGATGAGGTGAGAGTGCTAAAAGGAAGGCATTCTTATGAATTTCATTTCAATACACCAATCAGTGTACAATTTTTATGATATTAATTAATCAGAGTTTTTCAATTGTTTTACTTGACATTCCCGTGGCAGGTCACTAAACTCATGGATAGGGTTGAGAAAACATTCACTAAGCACTTCTACAACTCAAATCGTAATAAAGCCATGAATATCTTAAGACCAAAAGCAAAGAGGGAAAGACACAGAGTTACGTTTTCCATGGGTAAGCACTGATGTATAATTTAAAATCTTATTACTTTGGGGGTGAAAAGAGAACAGATTTTGATTCTCGTTTCTTCTTTCTGTTGACACTGTCAACCTATTCTCAGGTTTCTTAGCAGGATGCGCAGCAGCTCTGGTGTTAGCCCTTATTCTAATCGTTCGTACCAGAAAAATATTGGATCATTCAGGGAGTACACAGTACATGGAATCCTTGTTCCCACTGCATAGGTAATTTTTCCAAATTCCATAGCTCATCGTGATTAACAATAGCCCACTTGAAAAATTAGTAGCTTTGGTACAAGAGCCCCCACATATATATGAGATAAGTGATCTGCATAGGGAAAAATAAGCAACTATGTTACTAAAACTTGGTGGTGAGTAGTTAGTTACCATGTTGAACTTTGTTTTTTGCAGTCTGTATGGATTCGTAGTTCTACACTTGCTGATGTATGCTGCTGATATATACTTCTGGAGGCGGTACAGAGTGAACCACTCATTCATATTTGGCTTCAAGCCAGGCACTGACTTAGGCTACAACCAAGTCCTTCTGATCGGTTTTGGTCTAGCAGTGTTGGCACTGGGTGGTGTGCTTGCAAACCTAGACATGCAGATAGATCCACAGACAAAAGATTACCAAACATTGACCGAACTCATTCCACTCATCTTACTTCTTGTAAGGAGCTCATGTTTGAAAGATTTTGCCATTCAATATTTTAACGATTACTGAAGTATATAATGAATTCATTCACTCATTCATTTCGTTGTTACTCTGCAGGTTCTGATTGCTATTTTATTGTGCCCCATAAACATCTTTTATCGCTCAAGCAGGGTTTTCCTCCTCATATGCCTATTTCACTGTATATGTGCACCTCTTTACAAGGTATAATAGGAAAATCCTTGCAAACACAAGGTCTTTGCATTTCCTAACTTTCTAGGGTAGTCTAACACTTGTTTTCCATCATGTATTTCAGGTCACACTCCCGGATTTTTTCTTGGCAGATCAATTTACTAGCCAGGTTTGTTTCCAACTTTAAACCATGGATTAGTATTCTTTTCTTACGCTCTTTGCCATGTATAACAATTTTACCCTTTTGATTACTCAGGTGCAAGCCTTGAGAAGTTTTGAGTTTTACATTTGCTACTACGGGTGGGGTAATTTCAAACAGAGAGAAAACACCTGCAACTCTAGCAGCGTATTCATCACCTTTTCATTCATCGTGGCTGTTATTCCCTACTGGTCCCGTTTCCTGCAGGTGACTACATTATTTTTTTTAATTTTTTCAACTTTTAGGACAGTGTTTTGTTGGAGGTAAAACAGATATCAGCAGAGCTGAAACACCCTTTGTTTTGAAGTTTTGAATTAAATGTTGTTGAATATGTTGCAGTGTCTTAGGAGGCTGTTCGAAGAGAAAGATCCAATGCAAGGATATAATGGATTGAAATACTTCCTTACAATTATTGCTGTTTGCCTGAGGATAGCGTATAGTCATAACAATTCAATGGTGTGGAAAGTGTTGGCCTGGGTTTTCTCAATATTTGCAGCAGTTGCTTCTACATATTGGGACCTTGTAATAGACTGGGGCCTTCTGCAAAGACGTTCCAAGAATCGCTGGTTGAGGGACAAACTCGCAATCCCTCATAAAAGTGTATATTTTATAGCCATGGTATAACAATTGTGCTTGAAATTATCAAACCTTTTTTTGCATGTATGATTGATGTTGTTGTTTCTCTATGCTTTTTAAATAGGAAAATTGCTAACAAATTGAACCCGTGCAGGTCCTTAACGTCTTGTTGAGATTTGCCTGGTTGCAGACAGTCTTGAAATTCAACGTCAGCTTCTTGCATAAACAAGCCATGACTACCATTGTTGCATGTCTAGAGATCATTCGTCGTGGTATATGGAACTTCTTCAGGTAAATATAACGAAATTAATCAGGATTTTAGTGACAATCACAATGGATTTTAAGCTCTTGAGCCTAATAAGTTTTCTTTAACTTGGGCATTTGAAATTAGTATTCCAAAATTCACCATTTGGAGAAACGAGGATAACTTCCAGAGTACGTTTAATTTATCTGATAATTGATTGCTACATTTCTAACTTCCAGATTGGAGAATGAGCATTTGAACAATGTTGGCAAGTACCGTGCTTTCAAGTCTGTGCCTCTACCCTTCAATTACGACGAAGATGAAGATAAAGACGAGTGATGAGTACTTGTCTAGGACATGGATTTTACTGTTTCTTCCCTCTTTTCTTTTTCCAAATCGTCATTTTTCTCATTCTTTTCTTCTATCTTTCTTCATATGCATTGGGAATTCAAGAGTAAATATTTTCTTTTGATTAAAGCAATATTTGAAGGGTAGCTGAAAATATTGCAAGGGGAAGAGGATGTAACACCCCCTCACATTTGAATCCATAATACAAATGAAGAAATGTATTACAATTCAATAGATGCACGTCGTTCGTTTGATCGAGCTAGTATTCAAAACACATACATAAAAATTAGTTGTGATGACAATTAAATGTTTAAACTGAATTACGTACCAAGGAGGTGTATAACTTGGAAGAGAGGAACAAGAAAAATAAACAAATTAAAGTTATACTTATACAGTAAACAAATAAAATTATTAAGTACAAGTACTCAATCAATTTAAGGTTGATCTATTGCTAAAAGTTGAAAAAAAAAATATAGATGGAAGATATCATTCCACGTTTTATGTTATTTCAAAATTCAATTGTTATTTCGTCTCTCGGCATTACATGGTGGCAAATTTCTCTATAAAATCAGTAATGGTAGAACACTTCTTACTTCATCCATTTATAGACCGATTCTCCAAAAATAAAACACCGAAAACAACCTTTACGACTTACGTTATGATAGCTAACAGTTCCGTTGGCTTACATTTTAGTAAATATTGATTTTCAGAAGAATTGATATTCAAAGAATCTACGTTACAAAATTTCCTAGTTAAGAGTTGCGATTAAATAAACTTCTGTGACTAAAATAAATCATTTTTCTTCTTGAAGTTAAAAGTAAAATTTTCCACCTCAACCTTTTTAAAAGCTCCCTTATCTTTCTTCTCAAGAAGCTCAGACACAGATTTCAAAAACAAGTTCAAAACTGCAATTTCAACTGCGTCATTAAGATTTTTGGCTTCGATATAACCACAATTCCCCACAACAATGATCGCAGTAAAACTGCGATCACAATTAACAACCTTACTAACATACGTAAGCTATTTATAATTTCTGGAAAAAATTATTCATTCTATAACTAACTATAAACAAATTATCCAAAGTAGCTGTTAATTAAGAATCTGGAAGTCAAGATGTTTCTCATTTCTTTTTCACTACTAGCTCTAGCACTTTTTAATTCTGCAAATCAACGGCAAAAACATTTCCACCAATATAGAGTTATAAAACAAACATTAAGCAAGAATCCCAATGTCACATTCGGTCACTGAATATTTGTTATCCTAGAGTGGATCAAACTAAATATTACTAGACACGCATAGATCACAAGCTTTCGTTACTATGGCATGAATCACTGACCAGACAGAAAAATAAAATCCGATACAACACAACCATATCGCATGTTTAAAATTGGAAATTGATACAGCTTTGAATCCAAGAAAATATTTGTCATTCTAATTATTGTGACAAAAATGAATGAGTTATAAATGACTGTAATCTATTTGCATTGGCAGTACAGGTATGACAGCAGGTTAAGAGAAACAAATAAGGGCAATGAAATGATGTCTCACTTTGGATTTTGACTAGATGGAGGAGGAGCTTGGGATTCATTAGACGTCAAATTTTGGTTTTCCTTCAACAACTCAATGGTGGCCACTTCCTCAACAACATGATCGGTCCTGAGAATGAATTTGTAGTAATATGTGAGCATCATACACAGCTCTAGTATTTTAAATTTCACTATAGAAGATCTTTAATTCAAATATCCAAAGCTTCAAACTTCATCTACTTCTAAGGGCACTAACTCACGTTATATTTTTATCCCCAAAATTTCCATCCATATTATGCTAAAGGCCATTTTGTGAAGAATCCAGTTTGTTCTGTAAAAAACGTCCATTTTCTTAAGATCTTAGAGGCATTATTATTAACATTCATATAATTGATTTCAAACTGACGTTACATTCTGTGATCTGCATTTGAGAATGGTACGTTAAAAGTTGAATTTAAAAAGATTTTGTTTGGAGGATAAAGTTAATCAACTTTAAAGTGAAAATGTAGGCACATTCTAAGAGCTACAATCAACAAAGGCTAAAAAGATTTAATTTCCTTCAAACTAACTCTACTAACCACAGAATTGAGGTTAGAAACTTGAAATTTTTTCACCAGCACTGTATACACCAAGATATTTGGTGTAAACAAACCGGGTACAAGTTCCGTGCATTAACATTTAATCAAAGCCAAACTATTTATTTATTTAAATATGGAAATGAAATTACAACAGAACTACAGAGTTAAAGCAAGGAAAAGAATGTGAATTTCAATTTGATGAATCTACGTAAAAAGTATAATGAATCAAACCTCTTTCATAATCTAAAATCAACATTACATTTTTACCTCTATTAAAGTTAAATGAGTTGAGCAGACAAACTTCCAAGAAGTGCTTCTAGTAGGAGAAGAAAAGACAAGAAGAAAAAATACATCCATTTTCCCTAAGTCAAAATTAATTTACCCATCTCAACCTTTTCAAAAGTTCTCTCATCTTACTTCCCAAAAAAGCAAAGATATAAAGTTCTAAATAACCTTTTGTGACAGCAATTTCAGACAAGAGAGGCACTGTGATATAATTGCAGCCACATTTGTCTACAATTTCCCACAACAAAACCGCGACTACGACCACCACAACTTAAAACATTACAAAGATACATAAGTTGTCAAAAGAAACTTATACGATTTACCTCTTTATTTTCTTCTCTTAAGTGCAACTATAAGTCGGAAAAATGATCTTAACTAACAGCTCATAATTGAGAATAAGAAAGTGAAGTTACTTCTTCTCACTTCTTAATAACGAAGTGATCTTAATTGAGAATAATGAAGTGATCTTAACCATCAGAAGGAAACCTAACGTGACATTCAGTAACTGAAATATTGGGTAGCCTAGAGCTAAACAGACATACAACACACGGACTTTTGTGGTGAAGGAAACATAAACTAAGATCAATGTAAGAGAACATTAGGCATTCCAATTATTGTGAGAAAGTAAAAAAAAAAAAAAAAAAAAAAGAGGATGGGGTTAGTCTCACTTTTGGTCTTCCCGGGTAACTAACTTTTCCTTTTCCAATTCAACGATGGCCTGTTCCTCCGCCAGCTTCTCGGCACGGAGGATGGGCTCGTAGTAGCTGGAGTGAGCGTCCATACACTGCTTCAAGGCGGCGGTGATGGGGGCGCACTTCTCGAGGAGGTCCTCGTTGTTGGTCTCGGCTTCTTGGACGCACTTCTCCCATTCGGTGAAGGCGTCGCGGCAGCCGCCCCCTTTCATGAAGAGGCAGAACCCGCACTCTCCTTCTTCTTCCTCTTCCTCTGCTTCGGGGGACTCAGAACCTGCCGGATCGGGAGGCAGATCCCGCGCTTCCTCATCGGATTGGTCCTTCGGAGCTTCCTTCGCAGGCGTGGACATGGTGGCTGAGTCGCAAAGAGAGAACAGAATGTTATGCTCTGCTTAAAACCTCCAAAAACCCCTAAAACCCTTGCCTATGCTTCTTTAACCACCGCCGCATATATTTACATATATTTGCATTTGAATGGTCACATTAACCCTTTTCATATGATCCCATTAATATTTTTCAATCAAATTATATGATTATTTTAATATTTAGTTTTTTATTTTATGAAATTGTGTATGATTTTAAGGCTTAATATCTCCTTTGGTCCTTGTATTTGTGTGAAAATCTCAGTTCGGTCCTCAAGTTTTGAACTGTCTCAATTGGGTCATAATTTTTGTAAAAATGCACACATTTTATTCCAACCGTTAACTAATCTCAAAGGGCGTTAAGTTTAGCTGACTTGTTGGCTTAATCCCTTCTTCTCGTATTTATGTGAAAATCTCAGTTCGGTCCTCAAGTTTTGAACTGTCTCAATTGGGTCATAATTTTTGTAAAAATGAACACATTTTACCCTAATCGTTAACTGATCTCAAACGACGTTAAGTTTAGTTGACGTGGTAGCCATAGGACATGCTAACGTGTATTATTTAATTATATGAATTATTTTTTAAAATAATCAGTGTTTCACGTGGTACAATGCCTATTATTTAGTTTATTTGAATTAAGGATTTTATTCATCTATCTCTGAGAATCCGGATTTTACACAGATTATCTTGTCGGCTCAAAAAATAAAGTCACCGAACAATTCGCGTAACCAGTGCAATCAATCTCACAGCCTTTTCTACAAATGAACCAACTTGGTAACCTATAGGTTCATCACCAGCCTTTAAGCTATTTATTCTACTGATAGCAGAAGATAACTGTTGCACAGTGAGATTAGTTAGCGATTGGGGTAAAATGTGTGCATTTTTATAAAAATTATGATCCAATTGAGACAGTTCAAAACTTGAAGACCCAACTGAGATTTTCACACAAATACGAGGACCAAGTATTAAGCCTAATTTTAATATACAAAACATTTATTTTATTTTGATATGTTTTATAAAATAATAACTTATTTGGTATATTTGATTTTTTTTATGAATAATTAAAAAAAAACTATTTTTTCAAGAAACTTAAATATGCTTATTATATTTTATATGTCAAGTTAAAAAGTTATCTAAATAATTTTTTTATATAATTTATCAAAAATAAATTCATAAACATCAACGAATTAAAAGAAATTGTGTTTTCACAATTGTTTTCAAATATAAATAATTTCTAAACTTATAAAAAATACTTATTTTGAACATTATGTTTTCTTTCAAAATTATTTTATTTTTAAGTTTAAATAAATTCAACATATATTATATTTTTAACTTTTCAAAATAATGAAATTATGTCTTTAAAATATGATTATAATTAAAAACTTATTTTGAATAGGTTTTTATAAAATTAATATTTATATATAAATAATTGATTAGGAGCAAATATAAATTAATTTTCATTTTTCAAAATTTGTACAAAATAATTATTATATTAATTTCTATTAAAACTATCTCTTTTTTAATAGTAATAAAACAAACTATCCTTCTAAAACAAAATTCTTAAACTATATTTTTTTTATGTTTATCTTTGCAAAAATATGTTTAAAGTGAAGTAGAAAAAAAGAGATATTAGTAAAATATCATATGAAAATTGTTTGAAAGCAAATGAAAGAAATAATTGAAAAAGTCTTAAAAATGAACTAATTATTTAGTTTTGAAGAGTCAACTCCATCTAATCTTATGTCAACCCACGGGCTTCGAGACTTTTAAAAAGCTCCTATTAAACTGGAAGGAATTCAAAGAACCAGAAGCAACCCCAATTCACATAAATCGCCACCGTGACAACACTTTGCAACCACCATAAAACCCTTTTGAGGCCAAATAGCGAGTTTGAATCGCGAACGTCCCGGAAACCAACATTTAATGTGAGCTTCTTCTTTGTTCAACCTTCGTCCTCACAATTCACTAACTTCTTCGTAACCTGCAATAAAAATTCAACCAGAACCAAGTAGTGCTTCCAATTCTCCAAGCGGCGTCGTAAATGGTCCAACACCTCCCTTCCATCAACAAAACCTCCTTTGTAATTCTCAAACCCTAATTTGGGTAAGAAAAGGGTTGTCATGTTGTAGTCTCTCATTGGTCGCATCCATCCATCTTGAATCAAAATTGGTCAACAAGTCTTTCTATGGTCAAGGTTGGTCAAACATGGGTAATAAGTAATTTTAGAAAAGAAAGGAGGGTCTAAAGTGTAAAGAGAGGAAATTTTTGGGCTTCTCTACAATTTTGGAAAAATAGGAAGGGATGAAATGCAATATCAATAGAAAATTGATGGTATCGGAGGGGGTAATTTTCGAAGAGTAAAATGCAGCGAAATTAAAACACAAAGAGCGGAAAGCGTGTTTGATCACAATTAAAATTAATTTGGTCCTTTTAGCAAAAATAATTTTCTTTCAGAAAATTAATCAAACAGTTGATATACGTAAAATAATATGAGTGTAGGGAATAGAGAAATCACACAGATATTTTTATATTAGTTCGATTCAACAGAATCTACGTCCAGTCGTTAATCACTACAAATAATGATTAACAGTTCCACTAAAAATGGTTTAACATATTACAATCAAATGAACAGGAATATAGAACGAAAAGAACTACTCTACCGGCAATCGACAAACGATTCGCGAGCTTCTCCTGACACAAGACCAGGCAGAGTACCTTGCTAACTTGAAGAGAGTCTGCTCCGACTATCGACACACGATACGCGAGCCTCTCCTTTCACAAGACCAAGCAAGGGAACAATGAACAAAAAGCTTTTTGAGAACTTCTCTCTGACACACAGTGTTCTACTTTGCTTTCTCAGTTCAAAACGTTAAGTTCTGAGTTCTCCAAAACCACATATATAGCCAAGTACACTGAATGCCAAAGGTCAGCTCCCAACTGCCATGAATAATCGATTATTCAAGTCCGTTACAGAGTTTTCAAAAAGTGATAATCGATTATATGAAGTGATAATCGATTATTCAAGTATGACTTGTGATAATCGATTAATTCTTCATGATAATCTATTATTCTAGTACAAAAACATGTGATAATCNATTATAGCTTAANCATAATCGATTATACCAGTAAAAATTACAATGTTTAACATTTTCCTACTACATTCAAAATCTACAAGTTGCTTTTTAAATATTTTCCTACTACATCCAAAATCTATAAGTTGCAGCATCATCAAAACACATCTTCAGGTTTTACCAATACTCCTTATTGGTAACAAAATTATCTTCCAAATATTTTTATAGTTATCTAAATCTATTAATTATTTGGAAAATATAAGATAAAAGATCTTATTAATAGAATATTTAGAGTCTAAGCCTAATCAAGCCCTATATAAAGAGACACAGGGAAGGCAAAAATCATCACTCCTCTTACTTTTATTTTACCATGTATTCCACTCCATTCATGGAGAGTTAAGCTTCTAGGACTATTTCACCATAATTTCATTATGGATTCTATGGTTAAGTGAATTAGTGTATTTGTTTCTATTGATTGTTGATTTGAGTTATCTTTTTTCTATGTCTCTCATCTCTCAATCACATTAAAAAAGTAATGATTTTTGCATCATAAGATGTTTGAATCTACATGCATATTGATCATATAGTTCAAGGGTTTCTAGGTTTGATTGAGAATGAATTTTGATTGAATTTAGGAACTTTCATATGAATTTCGATTCAAATAAGTGAATTAAAATACATGTTTGTTTAACTCATTAGAATTAAACAATCTAGTCAGTTATATTAGTGTAAAACTAGGAATAATAATACTCGTTTATAAACCAGGAGTGGTGAAACATCTTTCTAATCTTTTTAAAAGATTAGGGTAACCCCTTAAGAAAGGTTAAGGGAGAATTGAACATAACTCACTTTGGAGTGAACCAATTTAAAAATAAATCTTTGATAAAGAATCTTCAAGAGGTACGAATTTGAGGACAAATCCTCTTCAAGAAGGAGGGTATGATAGAAGACTATCTCCTGAAACATATATGAGAAGAACTTGAAGAAGGACATTTGCAATTGAAAGGATTTATGACAAGGTCAAAGATCAAAACACGTCTCCTTGAAGCTTGAATCTTATAATCTTCCATGAAGAGAGGAATTTAAAGAACGTGAAGATTATAAACACAATTGAAGAATAATAGGAAATTAAATAAATTGTATTTTTATTTTAATTGCAAAACAATTGTTTTTCTATTTTTTAAGTTATTTTTGGATCCAATGTCATTGGGCTTTCTTTTAGGGTTTCTTAGGTGCCTTAAACATTTATACCTATATATAGGGGCACCAAATACATACGTAGACACTTTGGAAGTCATAATATATGCATTTTCATTTTTGAGAGAGGATTATCTTGGTTCTTGGTTTAGAACTCTGATTCTTATCAAAGATTAACATCTTTGTGGCGAATCTTCCTTAACTTATCAATATGCTAGATTGTGGCGTCTCCATCTCTGTCTTATTCTGCGCTCTTCTCTGATTTATTTTTATTGTGCCCTTGAGGATTCAAATTCAAAAAAGATCGTACTTTTTCCTGGACAGGATCGTATTACTCTTCATCCTTGTTTTCATTTTAAAAACTTTCTAAATGCACTTAAAAATCTTTAAGTGTTCAACACTATCTATAGATTGTCTAACCTCTACAATAGTAGCTAACACTTCTTTGTGAAAAATTTTAAACTTTATTCAAACTCCCCCTCCTTTCTAGAATTTACCTATGTTTCACATAAACTTTCAAGTTATATATTTTTTAACCTAATTTGTTTTTTTTTTCTCTTCATTTTGAAAGAAGTTATTTTTGTATGTGCATATCTTTTCCTTTTAATATTCGCTATACTAATATTGTGTGTTACTTTTGATTTGATTTGTTTTTCATATCTTCTTTATGAAAAAAGGTATTTTCGTATGTTTGTATCTTTTTTTTTTTTTTCGGTTCCTATAAGAAGATTTTTGTTTTCGTTTTGTTATCATTCATTATGAAAGCATTTGTTAGCAAAATGATGAAGATGAAGATTTGATGATGTACAAATCAAGTCAAGATATATCAAGATTCACGAAAATCCTTTGAAGACTTATTTTTGTTATTAAAAGCTTTTGTAATAATTGTAGTTTAAATGTTTAGGACTTAGATTTGTAGTAGGTTTTGATTCTTGTACCTTCATACTTTATATTTGTTGTTCAGAATAAAAAACGCACGGTTTTAATCAATTAAATCAAGTATTAATCGATTAAAACAGGTGCTGAAAACTCAACTAGCAAGGGAATAATCAATTAATACCTTTTTAAATTGATTAGTTAATCAATTAATCCTTAGAATAATCGATTAAACCTAGCCATTGGAGTTTTCTGGTTTTTGAAAACTAGCCATTGTACTCATTTAATCGATTAACAATAATATTAATTGATTAAAAGCGTTAAATGGCCAGTTTCGTAGAATGAAAGAGTTTTTGCTTTAGTCTATAAATAGGCTCCCTTTATACATCAACAACAACTCTTCCCTTGCGCTAAAATACTCAAAACTCTTTGAGAATTGTGTGCTCTTGCTCAACTACGGAAACTCTTGTTTGTGGTGCTGGTACATTGCTACTACGGTGATAGAGGAATAGTTGGTTCATCCTTGGTACGTCTAAGGAGGTGTGCGGAAGAGGATCATCTTTCCAGAAGTATTCGGAGGAGGTGTTTCATCCTTTGTGCAGTATTCGGAAGAGGTGTCTCATCCTTTGTGAAGATTCAAAGGAGGTGCAGGTTCATCTCTTGTGGTATCAAGGGAGGTGGTTTCTAAACTTTTACAAATTGTTTCTTTGTGAATGTAGTTTGTAATTGTTTTATGCTCAGTGAACTATTTATCTTGATTTGAGATAAGGGACTGGACGTAAGATTGGTATGATCCGAACTAGTATAAAATTCATCTGTGCAAATTTCTCTCAACCTTACTCTTTTATTTATATTTGTTATTTGCGTAGTAAGATAAATTGAGTAGAAATTAAAAGGCACACGTTTATATTAAAATCCCTCTTGGTTTGTTATTCCATGCCAACCATTCCGCTGCAGCCGCTCTGACAGCATTTATATTATATAGTTGAATTTTTTTTATCAAATGTATGTGTTTTTACTGCACTTCAGGGTATTTATATGAAAATACAAGCAAACCTTCTTCTCTTGTACTTTGGGGTTTCTTTTATTTTATGCTTTGTATGGATTTTGTGGATGAAAATTTTGTTTACTTTATGTCAGTAGCTTAATGTGCAATAGAAAGTATGGCATGCTACTTTGATCGTATTTATGATTATTTTTGGCTTCAAGTTCGTTTTTTATGTCATTTAACTTATTCCATCTTTTTTCATCATCATATATTATGAGACTAGTTTGTATTAGTGCTTGAGTTATTGGTGAAAGTTGTATTCATTTTGTTTTGTGTATCTTCTCCTTCCACTAATAAAAATATGGGTTTTTAACACGCCTATTATGCTTCGGTTGACAAGAAACCAAAGCATAAACTGACACGGTGGCATTTTTGAAATTTTTGCTAACGTATATGTCACGGTTCTATTTTAACCGCGACCATAAGTGGTATACAGCCTCGGTTTCTCTCATAACCGAGGCCATAAAGTCTGCAAGAACTGACAATAAAAGACTTTTCACCTGCCAAATATCTGTGCAGAGGATTTGCCCGCGGTTGTCCACAGAATCGAGACCAAAAACCCTTGGTCCACTAACAAATGCTCTTTTTCCAGCCTGACCAAATCTCTGTGCAGGGGTTTTGGCCTCGGTTGCCCACAGAACCGAGGCCAAAAACCCCCTGGCCCTACTGGTATTCTAGCCTACACTCTAACGTTTTAAGTGATTGATTTTTCTGAAAGGGTATATGACCTCAGTTGCTTGCAGAACCGAGGCCATAGACCCACTTCCTAATGTCTTTTCAGATTTTCTGACTTGGTAAAATAATTCAAATATATATTTTTTTTATTGGTTTTTGACTGCAGTTACTAGAGAACTGAGGTAATAAACCTCTTTTGTCGTGGTTAGGCGAGTAAACGAGGTAAAATACCTAACCAATATTTCAAAAATGTCATTTAAAATTAATTTTGAATATTTTTGGGGGGACTATAGACCGCGATTGTCTGGAGAACCGAGGTAGTATTCCCCCTACTACTTCGGTTTAGTTTAGAACCGAGGTAGTAGCCCCTGTCCAGGGTAAAAATTCACGAAAGAGCAAACAGTTCTTCTTCANCGATTTCTCTCAACAACTTCTTCTTCTTCTACGTCGCCGTGACCTTTCTCCCTTCTTCCTTATGCCACCGTTCCGCCACCGTCATCACTGTAGAAGGACTTCCTTCCTCATTTTTCATCACCTACGTTTGTATCTGATCAAATTTGGCTTTGGTTGCTTTCCCAGCTTTTTCGTTTTTTTTAGTTTTTGGGTTGGTTTGATACGTTTTTTTTTTATTGATTTGGATTATCAAACTTACGTTTTGTTGTATTTTTTTGTAGGTATTGTGTTTTTTCTTTTAAATTTGTTCCGTTTCAGATCGCGGGTTGTTCCATCTTCTCCGTTATTGTGTGGTTTTTCACACTCCCAGGTTCGTATTATTATGTTTATTAGTTTTCATTTTGTTAATTTGTAGGTTGAATATGAATAGTTATGTATGATTGAATGTTTGAATTGATAATTTGAATGTTTATTAATTGTTTGATTGTATGATTGTATTATTCTTTTTATTAATTTTCATTTTTGTTAATTTTTAATTTTTTGTGTGTTGAATATGAATAATTATGTATGATTGAATGTTTGAATTGATAATTTGAATGTTTATTAATTGTTTGATTGTATGATTGAATTGATTGTATGTTGAATATATTGTATAATTGTATGATTGTATTTTGTAGAATATTTATGTATGGATCAAAATTGGATTAACTTACCACACATTAGTGCTGAGTACGAAAGAGAGGTAGAGGAATTTATACAATTTGCACAACGTAATGAAGGTAGAAGTGATGATGAAGTGAAGTTTAGATGTCCTTGTGTGAACTGTTTGAATGCGAGAAAGTTGAACACAACCCAAATTAGAGAACATCTTATATGTGATGGTTTCCTAAGATGCTATACAACATGGATATGGCACGACGAAGAAATGCACTTTCCAACTGACTCCCAAACTGAAAATGTTATTGATTCCACCATGGAAGAAGATCGACCGGATGAAGACAAATTAGAGGACATGATCCGCGTTGTTGGCGTAGAAAATTTTGCTAAAGCTCATGTGTATGAGACAATGTCGACTGATGCGAAAACACCTTTGTATGTCGGTTCAACTAAGTTCACACGTTTGTCAGTGGTGTTAAGGCTGATGAATTTGAAGGCGACTAATGGATGGACTGATAAGAGTTTCACAGAATTGTTGACGTTGTTGAATAAAATGTTGCCAGATGGAAATACACTACCCACTCATAATTATGATGCGAAGAAAATTCTTTGTTCGATGTGTATGGAGTATAAAAGGATATATGCTTGTCCTAATGATTGCATTTTATATAGGAAAAAGTTTGAATTTTTGACAAAGTGCCCAAAATGTGGGTTATCGCGATACAAGTCAAAAAAACAATAATGAAGATAATTGTCAAATAGAAAAAAATGGATCTGCTTTGAAAGTAGTTTGGTACCTTCCAATTGTGCTCAGACTTAAGCGTTTGTTTGTGATTCCAAAAGATGCTAAAATCCTTAGATGGCATGCAGATGAGAGAAAAATTGACGGGCTGCTTTGTCATCCAGCTGATTCAAAGGAATGAAAAAATATTGATCAACAATTCCCCCAATTTGGTTAAGAATGTAGAAATCTTAGGCTTGGTTTAGCTACTGATGGAATGAACTCATTTGGTAATCTAAGTACCAATCACAGTTGTTAGCCAGTTATATTGATAATTTATAACTTATCTCCTGCACTGTGCATGAAGAGAAAGTACATGATGTTGTCTATGATGATATTTGGTACAAAGCATCCTTTAAATGACAGATGTTTATTTAAGCCCACTAGTTGAAGACCTAAAGTTGTGTTGGGTTGATGGGGTTGAAATATTTGATGCATTCGCTTTTGCAACTTTTGTGATTTGTGCAATGCTATTTTGCACCATTAATGACTTTCCATCTTACGGAAATTTGTTAGGATACAATGTCAAGGGTCATAAAGCATGTCTTATATGTGAAGAAAATACTATAGCTCATCAATTGAAACACGGAAGAAAGACGATGTATCTGCATCATCGGAGATTTCTAAAATGTAATCATCCATATCGAAGGTTAAAAAAGCATTCAATGGATATCAAGAAAGGGACGAAGCACCAAATCCACTTATTGGCCTTCAAATTCTTGAAAAAGTTAATAAAATACATCATGTATTTGGGAAAACATCCAAGAAGTCATCTGTAATGACCCCTTGGAAGAAGAAACCAATATTCTTTGATCTTCCATACTGGTCAAAGATAAATGTTAGACATTGCATAAATATGATGCATGTAGAGAAGAATGTGTGTGATAGCTTGATTGGTACACTACTCAACATTCAGGGAAAGACAAAAGATGGAGTGAATGCTCGTTTGGATTTGGTTGACATGAATATCCGAGAAGAGTTGACACCCAGGGAGATTGATAAACGTACTTATTTGNCCCCTGCATGTTACACAATGTCTAGACAAGAGAAGATAAGTTTTTGCCTTTGTTTAAAGAGTATCAAGGTACCATAAGAATACTCTTCAAATATCAAGAGTTTAGTGTCGATATAGGACCTAAAACTTGTTGGCATGAAGTCTCACGATTGCCACGTCTTAATGCAACAATTGTTACCTGTGGCTATTCGTGGAATTTTGCCTAAAAATTTTAGGTAACCATAAACAAGTTGTGTTCATTTTTCTCATCAATTTGTAGTAAAGCCATCGATCCTACAAAGTTAGATGAACTTCAAGGTGAGATTGTTATCATATTGTGTCAACTAGAGATGTTTTTTCCTCCATCTTTTTTTGACATCATGGTACATTTACTTGTTCATTTGGTCAGAGCATTTACTTGTTCATTTGGTTAGAGAAATCAAGTTGTGCGGACCGGTATACTTAAGATGGATGTATCCTATTGAGCGTTATATGAAGATTTTGAAAGGGTACTTTAAAAATCCATATCATCCTGAAGGTTCAATGATTTAAAGGTATATTGCTGAAGAAAGTATCGAGTTTTGTTCATATTACATGACATCAACATATCCAATAGGAGTTCCTCGCACATCATGGTTGAATAAATGTTCTACAAGAAAAAGCATTTGAGGTGTGAATGTGGTGACGAAAGATCACGAAGAATTGTTGCAAGCACATCTTTATATATTGAACAATACAGATGAGGTGATCCCTTTTTTGCAAGCACATAAAGCCATTGTTAAGAATAAAAATTCAAGACAATAAGAGAAATGGTAGTTGATGGAGCATAATAGAACATCTATGTCTTGGTTCAAATCTGAAATTGACAAAGAGACACATTCTTCTCAGACTTTGTTGTGGCTTGCAAATGGATTAAAGTTTGATGTCATATGTTGTACATGTTATGAAGTCAATAATTGCACATTCTATACGAAGACATTGTATGATAAAAGCACAATACAAAATAGTGGAGTCAGTTTAGAAGCTGGGTCGCTTCAATTTTCCACATCAAAAGATCAANNTCCTNTACTTGGATCAATGAGATATTATGGTATAATAGAANAGATATGGGAGGTTGATTACACCAAGTTTTTTGTTCCATTGTTNAAATGTAAGTGGTTTGACAATAAGAGTGGTGTGAAAATAGATGAATCGGGTATGACACTGGTTGATTTTCGAAAAGTGGGTTATCAAGATGAACCGTTTATCATGGTACATCAAGTATCTCAGGTTTTTTATGTTAAAGATCCTGCGTCTGACCATTGGTATGTCGCTCTTCAAGGCAAAAACCAAATTGAAGTTAACGAAGACAATCTGATTAATATTTATATTCCTAACAACCATTTATTTCAAACTACGACAAATTTGAATGACCAACGTCTAGTTGACGATGTACATGTAAATCGGTCAGATCATAATGAGAAAATATACATATGATCAATCCATATCTTTATGTATGAATTTCAAATTTGTGTATAAGTTTTTTTATTAATATTACATAAATTTGTGGTTAATATTTCATATGACTACTATTACATGTTTTGTTAAATTATATGATATTACATAAGTCTTTTATTAATATTATGTTGTTATTTATTTTGAAAAATATATCGTTGACCATCCAAATTCATCAGGGGATGAGACTCCCTCATCCAAACCTACTAAAGGACCCACCAAAATGAAACAACTTTTGGTCAGAAAAAATAGTGGTGAAAGAAAACCCGTGGATGTTAATGTGATCACGGGTGTGGTATCTGGCCCAAATGTAGATTACTTCCGATGATACCTTGGAGTAGTGGCGCGTGATAGAATTAATATTCTTACTCCATCTTTTGACCATGTGTCTGAGGTTGATCGGAATATTATATGGAATGATATATTGGTAAGTTAATTAATATCATTTGAATTACATTTTGTTTATATTAATAATTTTGTAATGATACAACTTTATTATGTTTATTGCAGATCACATTTGACATTGCAAATGTCGCAACACTTAAAAATAAATGTTTATCAACTGTTGCTGAAAACTTCCAAGGTTTTAAGAGTAAGTTTGTCAGAGCGGCTGCAACGGAATGGTTAGCGTGGAATAACAAACCAAGAGGGGTGTTAATATAAACGCGTTCCTTTTAATTTCTACTCAATTAAACTTTCTACGCAAATAATAAAGATAAATTACAAGAGTAAGGTTGAGAGAAATTTGCAAAGATAATATTTATACTGGTTCGAATCTTACCAATCCTACGTCCAATCGCTTATCTCAAACCAAGATAAACAGTTCACTAATCACAAAACAATTATAAATTACAATCACAAAGAAACAATTTGTAAGAGTTTAGAAACCACCTCTCGTGATACCACAAGACATGTACCTGGACCTCCTTTGAATCTTCACAAAGGATGATACACCTCCTCTGAATACTTCACGAAGGATGAAATACCTCCTCCGAATACTTCACGAAGGATGATCCTCTTCCACACACCTCCTCAGACGCACCAAAGATGAACCAGCTATTCCTCCATCACCGTTGTAGCAATTCACCAGCTCCACAAGCAAGAGTTTCCTTAGCTGAGCAAGAACACACAACTCTGAAGGAGTTCTGAGTATTTGAGCACAAGGGAAGAGTTGTTGATGATGGATAAAGAGAGCCTATTTATAGACTCAAACAAATACTCTTCCATTCTTCGTAACTGCCCATTTTATGCTTTTAATCAATTAATATTACTGTTAATCAATTAAAATAAGTGCAACGACTAGTTTTCAAAAGCTAGAAAACTCCAACGGTCAGCTTTAATTGATTAAAATGTATTTTAATTGATTAACTAATAGATGAAAATGTATTTTAATCTATTAAAACAGAGAAATTTGAGTTTTAAGCTTTTACTCGTTTTAATCGATTAATACTAGTTTTAATCGATTAAAACAGTGCGGTTTTAACTCTGAACATCAATTACAAAGCATGAAAGTACATGGAATCAAAACCAACGAAAATCTAAGTCTTAGACAATAAACTAAAATTATTACAAAAGCTTTCCATTGCAATACAAGTGATGAGTCGATATTTTATTGGTTTCACTTAGTTTATTGTGCTAGAATTAATCAGGGAATTGTGCTTAATTGTTCGGTATTTTCCCGTTTTTCCTAATTATGCTTAATTTGACCGGAAATTCTAATTTTAATTAATTTGAATTTTCTGAGCTAATTATTTGCATGATTATTTTTAGGGAAAATTTTGGAAACACAATTTGGGACATTTGGAGGAGACAAAATAATTGAAGACTCTCTACATAGACATTTTAAAATTAGTTGTATTGTAATTTAGTAGTTAAGGATTTTTGGACAAACTCTTTTGCATCTTGGACCAAGTTTTGGTAAAAGATGTGAGGCCCAAATAGTGATTTAGGTTTAGAATATTTTGTTTTTATTTTGTTAGAAAAAAAAGAAAAGAAAAAAAAAGAAAGAAGAAGAGAAATGGAAAAAAAGAAGAAAAGAAAAAAAAAGGAAAAAAAAAGAAAAAAAAAGGAGAAAAGAAAGTTCAGCTTGAGTAGCTCACATATGTGCTGATTCCATTTTAAAATGAAAGATGTTGATTTAATTGGAGAGGAGTTGCATCCAACAACTGCCACGCCCATAGAAGAAGCAAAACGACACATAGGCTACATTAAATATCACGTTCAGCACATTTATATATATAAAAAAAAAAGCTTATTTGAAGGCTGGAATATGCCACGGTCCAGGTTCTCTTTTGGGGAAGCAAAAGGTTAATTAAAAATGGATGTGCACACAGTAGCTTGAAGGTGTAGACGGAAATTTCAATTGGAGAAAAAAAAAAGAATGCAGCACGTGAGCAGCAGTAGGGCACACGTATGGGGATTGCTTTTAATTTTTAACAGCCGTCACATGGAAATGGGAGAATACCCTCTCGGCATTGGGTGATAAAAGAGGAGCCGAGACACACTTTTGGAGGGGGCGGTAACGTTCTTTGCTTTTGGGAAAACACCATGTTTTTATTATTGGATTTTGGTTGATGGAGTGAATGAAAAGAGATTTAGAATTATCACTGCAGCTATCACGTTTGGTTGAAGGAGATTTATTACTTTGGCATTTTGTACTCTTTTCTTCTTTTGGTTTAACGTTGTTACATGGGATTTTTTTTTTCCTTTTCATTTTTACTGCAAGCATTGGAATGAGAGGGAGGTTTTGCTTTATGTCTTTCATTAAATGCATGAACACGTGATTGAGTGATTTGGTGCAAGGAAGCTTTGCTTTTCATTTGATGATTCATGAGCTCTTTTCTTTCTTTGCTTTGTGTGGACCATAAATTACCATCGCATCATTCTGCTATGAAAGCTAAAAAGGGGTTTTACAATTTTTTGTCTAAGGCTTTATTGAAGGAATGATGCAGTACGGTGACACACCACCTCGGGAAGGATCAAATTTCAATCAACATATTTCACTTTTCTTTTATTGTTTGACAGCCACTTGGTGATTAATTGTTGAAGATTTCTTTCCTATTCATTGAGAGTGATGTTTCGGCAGCAGCAATGCATTTCTAAGCATATGATTCACTTCCTTTTCTTTTCTTTGGAGAAAGCAAGACACGTGGAAGAGAGTAGGTGTTGAGTTTCCCTAGTTGGCTGTAGCATTTTTTTTATCTCTTAGTCAAAGGAAGCATTTCACTAGGAGGCACATGATAGATGGGGCATTGGTGACAGCTTCATATGGTCACGACTGCAGTTTACTTTTTAGGAGCATTACAATTTCAATTTCATTTTGGTAGATGCCCATAGCTTACGTTACTAGCTAGGAAAAATTAGGTTGTTTATTTCTTTTGCTTTAGAATATTTTACATGTAGTTTTTCATCTTTTTAATTAAGTGTTGCAATTTTAATAATTTTAGTTGTGCTTGAATATTTATATGTTGCATTGTTCAGTTTAATATTTTCATGCACTTTAATGTTTTAAATTAAATTCGGTTGTGTTTAATTTTCAATTTTAATTTCCTCATCCGCATTCACCACAAAAACACTTTCAAACCCCCCCACTACGTGTTAGACCTAAGACTCGAACCACAGTTTGGTCCTTGAGAGACGACCTAGGAGTCACTTCCTAGTCTATACTGCATTTCTAATATGCAATCAAATTTGTGTGGGTTGCGACAGCCCATCAACAAGTCTTCATAACATCTTGAATTTTTATCTCTTTCGACTTGATTTGGACATCATCAAAACTTCATCTTTATCATTTTGCTAACATTCTCCCCCTTTTTGATGATGATGAAAAACTCTTTTGAATTAAAGCTTTTAGTAATAATCTGAGTAAAAACACAACTTATGGAAGACAAGGGCATTAGTGAGTAAACACAAGTAAGCAGATAAGCTTTAAACATTCTTTCCCCTTTTTTATCATAATTAAAAAGTTGTGTTTCATGTTCTCCCCTTAAGATAATACTTATGCATATGAGCTAAATTTATTTCAAAATTAAGGATTTATTCAAACATACACAATAGGAGATTTAAAACATATAATTTTAGGATAAATAACTTTAAAAATCATATATTGAACCATACAAGATAGGAATTTTAATGCATAAAAAAATATGGCTAAATTTTTAAAATGCACAAAAATGCACAAAATGGATCAAAATGTAATCCTAAGAGATTTATAAAATTCCTAGATCTTTTTTAAAGTTTACCCCTTTAGATATGCTTTCAAATTCGTAATGATAATTTGTTGAGATCTTTGTCTTGAGGATTGTCATCATTCTTTGCTTCATTTGTTGTCTTCTACAAGTCTTCATCATTACCTGCATCTAATTCAACTGACTCAAGAGGTTTTGCCTCAAGTTTCACAGTTTTATCATAGACAACATGCTTGGAATAAAATTTTCTCAAATTTTGTTTTTCAAAAATTAAAATATTTTAAAAAAATCTTAAAAGTTAAACAATGTCCTTTGGTTTATATAAAAAAATTGAGATCATTTTACAATCCAAATATACATAATGTTTAATTTTACATTTATTTGAAGTATGACCCTTTTTAATACAATATTAAAAGCATGATATAAAGTTTGAGTTCCTATAAGTTGTTCCTCTTTCTACCCATGTTCTACGGGTTCTATTATTATGTTTATTTTTAATTTTAGGAACATACTTATTTTTTACAACCTTATTTTTATTATTTTTACTGCATTCTCCTAAGGTTGAGTTTTTTGTAGTTTCTTAAAATTTTCACAAGAAACACATTCATCACTACTAAACAAATATACTTACCTTTTTCAAAAAAATAAAACTTTATTTTTCAAATCTTTATTTTCTTCAAAAATAATTTCAAAATTTAATTTTAAATTTTTATTTGCTTCAAGAATATTTTCAAAATTTAATTTTAAATTTTTGAAATCCTTTTTCAATTTCTTATGAGCTTTATCTAATTTTTCAGATTCTATTATTAAAGCAGCATAAGTTTCATACAATTCACTTTCACTATATTGACTATAATTATCAAAACCGCTAGACGTACTTACTTGGCTTCCAGCGTCGTCGTCTGTCACTAAACAAATGTTTGCCTCTTCATCAGATTCGCTCAAATTAGAAATTGTTTCATTATCATCGTCCTATGCGATGTAGGCCTTCTTTTTCTTGATGTTTTTCTTTTCCTTTATTTTTTCATTCTTCTTTTGATTTGGCAGTCCGCTTTTAAGTGTCCCCTTTCTCCGCAACCATAACATTTATAGTGTGAGGAAGATCCTTGATTTTCTTTCTTTTCGAATTTTAATCTTCCTTTGTCTTTTGATTTCATGAACCTGTTGAGCCTTTTTATCATGAGCCTCAAATTTTCTTCATCTTTTGAGTCTTCATCTTCTATTTTGTTCTTGCTCCTTTCTACCTCAAATTTTAAGGCTAAACTCTTTTTCTTTGTTTTTGCCATTGCTTCTTCTTCATCTATTATTCCAAGGTCAAGTTCATGCTCTCTCAACTTTCCAAATAATGTCGCCATAGTCATTGTGTTGAGATTTTGTGACTCAGAAATTGCAGTCACTTTCGGTTGCCACGACCTGTCTAAAGATTTCAAAATTTTTATATTAAATTCATCATTTTCGAAAGACTTACCTAGTCCAATGAGATGATTAATGATGTTTGTGAAGCGTTTTTGAACGTCTGATATTGTTTCTCCTTGCTTCATCCTGAACATTTCGTATTCTTGGATCGAGATATTCTTTCTCGCTCTTTTTACATCATCTGTACCTTCGTGGGTTACTCTCAACACTTCCCACATTTCTTGAGCAGTCTTACAAATAGAGATCTTGTAAAACTCGTCAATGGTTAAGGCAGATGCAATGATGTTTCAGGCTTTCAATCATTTTGAAATCTTCTATTCTCTTCAGCAGTCCACTAAATACGGGGCTTTGGTTCCTGCAAATTGTTAGTAGGAACAGACAAACCAAATGCAATAACATCCCAAATCTCATAATCAATAGACTCAATAAATATTTGCATTCTAACCTTCCTTAATGCATAATTTTCACCTGTGAATAGAGGTGGTCTATTGATAGAGGCACCCTCTGGAAAGGTTTGATATGATCATGCCATTTGAATAACTATCAAATCGAGCTCTGATGTCAATTGTTAGAGTGGCTGCAGCGAAATGGTTAGCGTGGAATAACAAACCAAGAGGGATTTTAATATAAACGCGTGCCTTTTAATTTCTACTCAATTAAACTTCCTACGCAAATAATATAGAAAAATTACAAGAGTAAGGTTGAGAGAAATTTGCAAAGTTGATTTTTATACCGGTTCGAATCTTACCAATCCTAAGTCCAGTCGCTTATCTCAAACCAAGATAAACAATTCAATAATCACAAAATAATTACAAATTACAATCACAAAGAAACGATTTGTAAGAGTTTAGAAACCACCTCTCTTGATACCACAAGAGATGAACCTGCACCTCCTTTGAATCTTCAAAGAGGATGAGATACCTCGTGTGAATACTTCATGAAGGATGAAATACCTCCTCCGTATACTTCACGAAGGATGATCCTCTTCCACACACCTCCTCATACACACCAAGGATGAAGTAGCTATTCCTCCATCACCGTAGTAGCAATTCAACAGCTCCACACACAAGAGTTTCCTTAGTTGAGCAAGAACACACAATTCTGAAGGAGTTCTGAGTATTTGAGCACAAGGGAAGAGTTTTTGATGATGGATAAAGAGAGCCTATTTATATACTCAAGCAAATACTCTTCCATTCTTCGTAACTGGCCATTTTATGTTTTTAATCGATTAATATTAGTGTTAATCGATTAAAATAAGTGCAACGACTAGTTTTCAAAAGCTAGAAAACTCCAACGGTCAGCTTTAATTGATTAAAATGTATTTTAATTGATTAACTAATAGATGAAAATGTATTTTAATCTATTAAAACAGAGAAATTTGAGTTTTAAGCTTTTACTCGTTTGAATCGATTAATACTAGTTTTAATCGATTAAAACAGTGCGATTTTGACTCTGAACATTAATTACAAAGCATGAAAGTACATGGAATCAAAACCAACGAAAATCTAAGTCTTAGACAATAAACTACAATTATTACAAAAGCTTTCCATTGTAATACAAGTCTTCATAACATCTTATTGAATCTTTATTTCTCTTGACTTGATTTAGGCATCATCAAAACTTCATCTTCATCATTTTGCTAACAAAGTTGCCCTAGAGATATATACATGGAGGCAAAAAAACAATAAGACTCAATGTACAAAATATAAGACCATTGATGAGGAGACTTGGCGCCTCTTTGTACAGAGTCAAACATCAGAGGAATGACAAGTTAATATAGTTGATATTACTCAATTCTTCATTAACAAATATATATCATATGAACTAATTAATTCAATATATGTGACAAGTAAAAAGAAGCAAAGCATAAGGAATAAGTGCTCAAAATAAAACCCCCACCTATTATCTCGTGGTGGGTATAGGAAGCTTGAGGAGAAAATCCTCGAGCAAAAGGCAAAAGGTAGACCATCATCTGAGGGTGGTAGCCCCTAGCCTTCTTCGCCACCTTCTCAGCATGAGAAATGGAAGTTGGCTCATTTAAGATCATCGGGCGCCTACTCTTTTGACACTGCACGGGAAATAGTTGAAAGAATTATAAGTTAGCTGAAATAATTATAAGTTATTATTGTTCCTAAAATAATAATAGTTTCACATACTACCTTGAACATTTTTAAGAATAATGGTGTTTTGTTATGTTACAGGACTCCTTGGTTGAGTAGAGCTCCCAAGGTCAATTCACTCTAGAGGGTCGCCAGGATATTCTTACCATTGCAATTGGATGACCTGAGTACCCTGGACGTGTGCGTGCTGTTGGAACTAGAGAAGGCATTCAAGATTATTTTGGGAGTTCTTCTCGTTAGACCTTATATGCATACAACGAAGCACAAGAACAAAGGCTGACACAAGAGATCTCAAAAAAACTTAGAGCAGACCTTAGGGAGGAGCTTAGGGCGAAATTGTATAATGAGGTCATTACAGAAGTGACTGACAGAGTTATGCCGCAGTTCCAACAGCAATTTGAGAGTTATGACATGCACCTGCAGCCATCTCCTGTACAAGAACAAGAACATGTTGTGCCTCCCATAGGTAAAATTAATAGACATTTATGTTCAATAATTTCTATTTTTTTATAATCTAATATTTACTTTAACAGGGAGAAGCGGGAAAGGAAGTTGTTCAACACCAACTGTCCTAAGGGATGACATGGACGCTGTTAGTCCATGTCTGCTATACGTTTTAGATGGTACCAGGACGATGCTGATAGCTCATGAAACAGTGTTTCAGGCAGCGACTATTGTTCATGGTATGGAGCTATTAGAGGATGAGGTGAAAGTCTTAGTAGACAACATTATCATACCATATGCCTCAGTTCCTTTTCCCACAGATGAGATTTTCACTGCAGCACAGGCATTCCAGTCTTTTATCGCTTGGCCAAATGATGGAAGACCATCAAAGATTCACATTGGACCTCTTACTAGAGCCATGGAAAAGAAGATTCAAGAAGAAGAAGGATCACCTATCATTTTACTTCTATGGAAGGTGATTTATACTAATCCTTCTTCTCTTAACTAAAACACTCTTACTTTGTTTCGTAGGGTCTAATAAAGCTTCGAGACTTTGAGTGAGCTATCCAAGAAGTAGAATCAATAAAAGACAACAAAAGGAGCCAAAAGGAACTTAAAGAATGGCTTGCGGATGACCAAAGAAACTTTCGCCGAGCCCAAACCCCAAAACCGCACAGCGTTGGCAAAGGGATGCTTTCCCACGTGAATAACTGAGCTAGAATGAAGCGTGGAAGTTGTTGGATCAGATTGACGCGCCTTCTATGGAATGAATTCGAATTTGAGAGGGTTTTTGAAATCAGAAATGAGGCCCCTATTCACCTATAAATAAGAGGGCCTCCCCTTTTGTAGGATTGACTTTTGAGCTTGAATGAAATGTTGCAGAATTCTATTTCCAACTTCTTTGCTCTTGAGTCACTTCATCTATTCAATTTCTCTATCCTATCCTCTAGCTTCCTTCCATAGTAGGAAGGCCTTTAGAGTTGAGAGGCCAATACACACACTCATACCATCACAAACACACCAAAACACCATTCTTCTTCTTTCATTTCCGCTGCACCACTCTACACCATCCATTGCTTGCTGTTTGGAGTGCAACTGCGAGTCCCAGACCTGAGTAAGCATCCATCACCTAAACACTTGGTTGGTTCGGTTTCTAACCCCCCAAAATGGAAATCTACTTTACATTTCTCAATTTTAAATTTTACATGTTATTGATGTCAAAACTTATTTTATTTTTTCAGAAGCAGGAAAAGATTTGTTTATCTGAGGATGATCCTCTTAGTGCATTGCAGAACCTTTGTGACATCATTGCAAATGAGCTTTTAGAGGTTGAATATGATGCTAATGTATTTGGGAGAGGCTCTGAGGTTCCAATATACCTGCATAGCCAAGATGTTAGAGAGCTTGCGTCGGGAAGATCAGCTATGGAGGATGTAAGTCTATGAGCAATTATTTATATAAAATTGATTTATATATCAAATATACTTATATCAAAGGTAATTTTTTATTTCAGGTATATGTTTGGTGTTAGTAACAACTTGGGGTACAATGATGTATATGGGTTTATTGATCCCCAAGTCATTCACGAAGCAAATGATTTTGATGAGATCACAACATATCTCACAAGCAGATTTGCAAGCGGGAAGGATATACATTTTATTCCTTATATATCTGGGTAAGTGAAGTTTGTTAACTTAATAAAGTTCCATATGTGATTTTAATATATAACAATTAAGTTATTATCAATTTCTGGCACCATCGACAACTACTTGTTATTTCCGTACTGGAGAGCTATGCTTTGTGGTTCTGCTCATTGTGCAAGTCTCCTCCCAATCATCTCAGATAAGCAGTTGATTGGTAAGAACCTCAATGTTTGGACTTTCTTTGTTATATAAATGAATGCTAAAATCTTTTTTTTATATAGTTCTATTTCATCAAGTATGATGTTGGTTGGGAGATCAACTGCTAACAGTAGAAAGCTTACATGGATTGCTCTGAAGGTTTGACACATGCTAAAGCCATACTTTCTTATAGTTGTTTTGTTATAATGACTTTTACTAACTATTTACAACTGTGATGATATGTTGTAGTGTAACAGACAGATTGGGTCATATGAGTGTGAATACCATGCAATGTATTGGATGACCTACATTATTCGTGCCCATATCACAAGAGGCTGGGAAACGGTAATATTTAAATTTAATGAATCTTAATTTTCTCCAACATTTGGAATTCATATACACTAATTAATATCAATTGTCTTGTGCAAAGATTCAAGACTACTACTCCAATTCTTGAGAAGCCACTTACATTCTTAAGGAAGCCAATTGCAAAATATTTAGTTAGAATATATAATAGTTCATAGTTATTATATTTAAAATACATTAGAACATGTTGATTTATAGTTATTAGACTTTGTACATTATGTGATGTAAATATTGACTATTGTGTTGAATCTTTGTTGATATGATATTGTTTGATATGCAAGTCTATTTTTGTGATAGTAGATATCAGAAAAACAAACCTGATATTAAAAAAATTACAGGAGAATAGGCCGCGGTTGTGGCCAAAACCGATGTAGAAAGCCTACCTATGGCCTCGGTTTAGCCACAACCAAAGCCATAGGGTGCATGTGATTTTTTTTTTTAAAAAAATAGGGCTTTGGCCACAGTTCAAGCTAGAACCACTATCATATCCCCACGTTATTACCTCGGTAACCAAGGTAATAACCCCTCCCCCCTTTTTTTCTCTTCTTTACTACTTCGGTTGCTGAAGAATTGAGGCGATATCCTTCAGGATATTACCTCGGTTGGAACCGTGGCCAAAAGTCCCATACCTTTTTACCTCGTCCGTATATGTCGCGGTTCAAAAACGAAGCATATATTAAAAAACAACCGCGATCATTTCCCTTCGCTGCACTAGTGTTCTTATCTTCGTATGTTAGCTGTCATAGTATGGTATATTACTTTAGATTTGATTTGTTTTGCATATATTGGTTGTAAAAGAAGGTTTTTTCATATGTGTGAATCATTTGTCATGATTTATTATGAAAGAAATTGTATTAAATGGTTGAGATTTTCATCAAATGCATGCTTTTCTTCTGCAGTTAAGGGTAAAATATATGTAAACCATGTTTCTTGTACTTTGGAGTTTCTTTCATTTTTACATTTTTTACTCGGTGGTTTATATATTTTGTTCATAGAAGGTTTTTTTTTGGCTTCTAGTTTGTTTTTCTTATGTCATTTAACTTATTTTATCTTTTTTTATCATCATGTATTATGAGAAACTTGTATATCCAATACATACTATGTTAAGGGATTAAGGTTCGATATATACTGTATTGTACTTTGTTTTTATATGAGGACCTTATTGTGCAATACAAACTATACTTCTTTTGGCTCATATCATTTACTTATTCTACTATTTCCATATGGTGAAGATGATTATAGGCATGATTCAATCATCATAAAACCAACCATTATGGAATGGTTTTCTTTTAGAATTCAAACAAGGGAATCTAAGGCAATGACTTTTTTGAGATCTAAAAGGTTGTTCCAACAATTTGTTGTAGATGGATATACAATGATTGAGTCTAAAAGATTATCCTTGATTAGAAATAATCTATCCAAGCTTAAAGTTGATAAGTACAATAGCCTTTCTAAACCAACTAATGAAACACAAAATGAAGGCTAACAAAAAGGAAAATGGTTTGTGCTATCATCAAACTTTATTGGTGGGAGAAGTTTTATGAACCAATTATATTTTGATGGAATGGCAATTTGTGGTTATGTCAGATTTTCAAATATTTTCTTGACTTTTACTTTCAATCTTAAATGGCCAAAAATATCCAAAGTACTGAGCACTCTGACATTAACACCATTAGATTGTCCATTATACTTTCAAGAGTTTTCATAGTCTGAGCTTCTAACAAGTTTGACAAAGAAACATGTACTAGGCCGGGTTGTTGCATGTAAGTATTGCTATCATAATTCAATAAATAAAATCAATTAAATTCTTTTCTTATTGTACATCCTAAATTCTTTTTCATCGTAGACATATACAATATTGAATTAAAGAAATGTGGTCTACCATATGCCCATGTGCTAATATTTTTGCATCCTTCGAGCAAAATACCCAACACAACTGGATATTGCAAAGGTAATCTCAGTTGAAATACCATATGCCATAAAAAAGCCACAATTGTATTATGTGCCATAGAACATATGATTCATATGGACCTATGAAATAGCTAACAAGTCATCTCCTTGCATGAAGAATGGATCACATTCCCGGTTTTATCCAAAGAAATTCTAAAATAGCCTCTACTTCTTGCTTAACTAAAAATCCAATGCTTATTACCATGTAGTATATTTCCATACTACTTTGTGACTAAGATCCACCAAATAATTTGGAAGACGAGAAAACTAAAAAAACAAATAAGAAAATGGAGAACTTNAGAGAATATATACTAGCAAATGGTGATGATCCATGCATTTTACTGACACAAACCGATCAATCAGTTTCTAAATATCTTTTAAACTTAAAAGCCTATCATTTTATAAAATAAAGAAAAGGTCCTAAGTACAACCTTTTTTTTATAAAACCGTTCTAAGAACTTGGATATATGTTTTAATGAGACAACCAACCATTGTGAGAANTCTTTCTGGAGTCATTGTGAGAGCTCTCTCACTGAGCTATTATGAGAGCTTTCTCATCGANTCATATTAGGAAAGAAATCAATTATTTGTTTAAGAAAATATAATGATACACAAAATTCTAACATATTTTAAAGTTTAGTTTTATTGCTCAAGAGTTGTATGGTAATAAATATGATTTCGAATTAACAACTTTAAAGTAAGTCTTCTCTCTTATATACCTAAGTCTATCTATCGGTTCATATTTGTGGAAGGTGGTCTGATAACAATGTAATCACTTAGTTGAAATAATGACAAGTATTTATCTAGTTTTATGAAANGTTTTTAATTACAAATATCTTATTAATCATGACAAGTATTTATCTATTACGAAAGGTTTTTAATTACAAATATCTTATTAATTAATCAGAATGTCAGCCAATAATTATAATAATAAAGATATCTTATCAACTGGAAAAATGTTCAGCTTCTAACTTTGACTTTTATCTACTCTTATCTTTATCTAGCCTTATAGTATGAACAAATTTAACTTTGGGAGCTATACCGTGTTAGACCCATTTCCCACTAGCATACTTGACCGTATGGAGATCACATGAATACGGAATAAGCAATCACTAGTAAAAAAAATTCAAACTCGTACATTACGCTTCGGTTTCAACAAAACCATAGCATATCAGCCTAACTGTCTCGATTCTCTCAGACCCACTGACTAAAGTACATACTGCTTTGGTTCAAACAAGGACTCGAGTCATATAATGTATTTCATTTTATTCCAGAAATTCTAATATGAAAATCTGATTTCAGTAATTCTATTTAAAATATTTTCTTTTAGAAATTTCAGAAAGTTTCTGAAATATGGTAAAGTAGTCATTTTGATAAATATGGTGGGGTGTGCAAAAAGGTTGTAGGGTGCATAAGTAAAAGTCTTTTATTTGGTTAAGTAAACAATATTATTTCATATTGGGTCTTGAACTAAAAGCCTAATACGCGAAGGGGTTGCTTCCTCCACCATCCCGTTTCCTCCTTGCACCTCCCCAACTTTCTTTATTTTTTAAATTACAAAAATAACCTTTTTCTTTTCCTTTTGTAACCTTTTTAATTATTTTTTTACTTTTTTAATTTTAATCTTATTTAGCATAGTAACCTTTAACCCTAAGCTTTTACTCTGTTTTTCTTATTGTTACTCTTTGCTCATAGTCCCACCACCACCCCCTTAAGCTTTTGAGATTCGCCTATTCTTCTCCCACCTTCGTCACACCTCTTCTTCTCCCACCTCCGTTACATTCTTTTTTTCTATGGCTGACTACTTCCAAACTCTACTTTTGCTCTCCGTGGGGGTGTGGTGTAGTGGTGTGCCTATTCTTGTTGTTCGTGGTGCAGATCGGGGTATTCGTCTACCAGGTGCTTCGACTTTTAGTCTTTAATATTCATGCATAGATCTTAGATTTATNGAACGTGTGCATGGTTTGCTGGTGTTTCGTTGGTGTTTCGCTGTGTGTTGACTGTGTGTAGGAAGACGATGACCGCTCAGGCCAGAACGGATGTCGCATATCCGTTT
>NC_028357.1:14558577-14562580 GCF_000741045.1 Vigna radiata var. radiata | reverse complement strand
TCTTTTTTTCTCTGGCTGACTACTTCCAAACTCTACTTTTGCTCTCCGTGGGGGTGTGGTGTAGTGGTGTGCCTATTCTTGTTGTTCGTGGTGCGGTGGTGTTTCGGTAGTAGGGTAGTGGTTCGCATTGGTGGTGCGTGGTGCAGATCGGGGTATTCGTCTACCAGGTGCTTCGACTTTTAGTCTTTAATATTCATGCATAGATCTTAGATTTATTGAACATATGCATGGTTTGCTGGTGTTTCGTTGGTGTTTTGCTGTGTGTTGACTGTGTGTAGGAAGACGATGTCCGCTCAGGCCAGTACGGATGTCGCATATCCGTTTGGCCTTGAAACGGATGTCGCATATCTCTGTCGACGGATGTCACACATCTCTTTCAAGGCCAAACGAATATGGAACATTCGTTTTGGCTTTGGGTGGTTTTTTTTTTTTTTAGTTTATTAATTTTTTTATTTGAATGTATATATAGATTTATTTAAATTTATTTTTTATTTTATTTTGTTAGTGGAATTTTTTTTAATTTAGTTATTCAGTTATTATTTATTTAATTATTTCAATAAAAAATTAAAATTGATGACACGGAGATGTGCCACATTCGTTCACGGATATGTTATATATGTGGAGGTTGTTAATTTTCTTTTAGTCTTTAGATTATTAATTAATTGTATTTTAAAATAATTTATAGAATATTTAAAAAATTATTATTAATTTAATGAAATAATTATAAATTTAATTTAATTAGTTTTTCTTAGAAATGGCAAGAACATGTAGAGCATCTTATAATTCTCGTCGAGAGAGTTCTCGTGGAGATAGTTCTCAAGGAGAGAGTTATGCGCAAGGCGAAGGTAGGAGATGACCTACAACATCGGCTGGGCGAAGGCGTGCAACTTCTATTCAGGATAACCCTATAGTTGAGGACCGAGCGTTTGAGGAGCAGACATGTGAGGCCTATGAGGGTCATGTTCACAAGGAGGCATTTGAGGCCCCTAAGGACGACAATGATGAGGAGGAGGAGCATGCAGACATACAGGAGGATGTTGATGGATTTCCTAGAGGTTCATGTGATGCTTCATTGTTGACACACTATGTTCAGNATGTTGCTTATGCTAATTCGCAAGGCCGGGTGAGTCTAGAACTTAAATTTTGATTATTAATTTTTTTTAATACAATTATATTAAATATTATTGTGTAGGATCGAGGGGATATGCTCAAGTTGATCTCGCATGGTAAAAGAGTTAATAAATTAGGACTGTGCGCCAAGGGAATTCAACACATTGTCGTATATTACACTTCGATTTCAACAAAACCGAAGCGTATCAGCCTAACTGTCTTGGTTCTCACAAACCCGTTACCTAAACTACATACTGCTTCGGTTCAAACAAGGACCCGAGGCATACAACTCACTCTGTTTGACATCTTTTTCTAATATCCCTTTGTTATCACATGACTAATGAAGCATATTGCTTTGGTTTTTCTAGTCACCCGAGGCATTTAAGCTTTCTACAACAATGTTTGGGCATCTGTTAGATTGGTAAACGATGTAGTAGATCTTTTCTGATTCAGTTAGATGTGTAACTGAGGTAATATCATCTGGTTTATACCTCCAACCCCACGAAGTGTTTCGTTCACGTGTTACTTTGGTGGCAAAGGCTCTTGCGAGCATAGGTGCGTCGGAATATGCTGCAAGGTGATGCAGTACCCCATTACTAGTCACAACTTTTGCAAAGCCTGTTTCGAGGGTGCCTTTGTCGAAAACGTTTGATGAGGGAAATGTCACATGAAGGTGGACGCAATTTGCTTTAGTTCACTTTATATTTGAATTTCTGTGATTGTGCTTCTTAGGTTGGAGTATTTTGCAATTTTTAACTCACTTGATCCAGATTTTTATTTTTTTTCTATCTCAGTTTTGTTTTGTCATTTCTGTTATTTTATTACAGATTAATAGGGAAATATGACTTTGACAGAATCATAAGAAGCCTGAAGAAGAAAACCCTGAGGAGTCAAATGAAAATGATGAAAAGAAGAAAAAGAGGCGTTTGGTTGTTCCATACGACGAAGGAAGAAGTACTCGTAGAGAAGGCGAGAATCGTGAGGGCATCGTAGCAAAAGAGGAGAAGTTTGATCTTGACTGATTTAATAGTGGAGATCGTGAGTAAAGGGAACCGCTGCTCTACCGACGGTTCGAACCGCAACAGCTCCCTCTCATCACTGCCGCAAGGAATGCATGCAACCGAGGCGAAGATCTCTCGGAAACTCAACGGTCCAGCTCAGCGGCGAGGCATCCGATGGCGGAAGCGAAGGAGAGAAAAAAAAATTGAATGGATTATGTTATGTGTGCAGTTGGATTGGGTCCAACGTGTGAAAGTGAAAGCTTAATGTTGTAGCTTACTGATCGTTAGACCTTGTCATTGTGTGTCTCTGTCTCAATCACATACCACAATGCAGGAAATGGGAGAAAGAGAGATTCATTATTTGCCTTATCTTTATTTTTTTTTATTTATTTCTCATTGATTGGGTTCCGACATAGTACTTTTAGTTCTTCAATGGTATAATTAAATCATAATAATTAACTACCGTTACATAAGTGAAATTTATCTTAGATTACATATTTTAATATTCAAATTAAACTTATGATCTTATGTACCATAATAGTTTTATGCTATGATGTTAATATGCTATACTTTAAAAAAAAAAACTATTACAAATTTCTAAAATAAATTATACTTGTCTATCTTAAATTAAACATCAGCTATTTAAAAAGTGATATAAAACATGAGGGAATATAAATTGGGGGAGATATTCAATATAACAAAAATTGAAAACAATTGTTTCAATGAAGGAATATAAGATACTTTTTTATATAAAAATCAAAGTTAAACCTCACTAATTTTACAGGAATCAAACTACATTAGAAAATCCTTTTCAATAATGTATTTCATTTTATTCCAAAAATTCTAATATGAAAATCTGATTTCATAAATTCTATTTCAAAAATTTTATTTTTGAAATTTAAGAAACTTTCTGAAATATGGTAAAGTAGTCATTTTGACAAATATGGTGAGGTGTGCAAAAAGGTTGTAGGGTGCAGAAATAAAAGCCTTTTATTTAGTTAAGTGAATAGTATTATTTCATATTGCGCCTTGAACTAAAAGCCTAATACGCGAAGGGGTTGCTCCCTCCACTTTCCCGTTTCGTCCCTCTACCTCCCAAACTTTCTTCATTTTTTTTAATTAAAAAAATAACCTTTTTCTTTTCCTTTTTTAACCTTTTTATTTTTTTTATACGTTTTTACTTTTAATGTTATTTAGCATAGTAACCCCGAACCCTAAGATTTTACTTTTTCTTTCTCATTTTTACTCTCTACTCATAGTCCCAACCCCTACCCCCCTTAAGCTTTTGAGATCCGCCTCTTCTTCTCCCACCTCCGTCACACTTTTTTTTCTTTGGCTGACTTCTTCCAAAATCTACCTTTGCTCTCCATGGTGGTGCGGTGCGGTGGTGCGGTGCGGTGGTGTTTCGATAGTAGGGTAGTGGTTCGCATTGGTGGTGCATGGTGCAGATTGGGGCAGTCGTTTACCAGGTGCTTCGATTTTTAGTCTTTAATATTCATGCATAGATCTTAGATTTATTGAATGTGTGCATGGTTTGTTGGTGTTTCGTTGGTGTTTCGCTGTGTGTTGCCTGTGTGTAGGAAGACGATGACCGCTCAGGCCATAACAGATGTCGCATATCCGTTTGGCCTTGAAAAGATGTCGCATATCTGTCGACGGATGTCACACATCCGTTTCAAGGCCAAACGAATATGGGACATCCGTTTTGGCTTTGGGTGGTTTTTTTTTTGTTTTTCTTAGTTTATTAATTTTTTTTTTATTTGAAGGTATATATAGATTTATTTAAATTTAGTTTTTATTTTAGTTTGTTAGTGGAATTCTTTTTTTAATTTAGTTATTCAATTATTATTTATTTAATTATTTCAATAAAAAATTAAAACTTGTGATATGCA
>NC_028357.1:14554986-14557012 GCF_000741045.1 Vigna radiata var. radiata | reverse complement strand
TAGAGCATCTTATAATTCTCGTGGAGAGAGTTCTCGTGGAGATAGTTCTCGAGGAGAGAGTTATGCGCAAGGCGAAGGTAGGAGACGACCTACAACATCNGTTGGGCGAAGGCGTGCAACTTCTATTCAGGATAACCCTATAGTTGAGGACCAAGCGTTTGTGGAGNAGACATGTGAGGCCTATGAGGGTCATGTTCACGAGCAGGCATTTGAGGCCCCTAAGGACGACAATGATGAGGAGGAGGAGCACGCAGACATACAGGAGGATGTCGATGGATTTCCTAGAAGTTCCTGTGATGCTTCATTGTTGACACACTATATTCAGCATGTTGCTTATGCTAATTCGCAAGGCCGGGTGAGTCTAGAACTTAAATTTTGATTATTAATTTTTTTTTAATACAATTATATTAAATATTATTGTGTAGGATCCAGGGGATATGCTCAAGTTGATCTCGCATGGTAAAAAAATTAATAAATTAGGACTGTGTGCCAAGGGAATTTAACACATTGTCGTATATTACACTTCGGTTTCAACAAAACCGAAGCGTATCAGCCTAACTGTCTTGGTTCTCACAAACCCGTTACCTAAAATACATATTGCTTCGGTTCAAACAAGGACCCGAGGCATATAAATCACTCTATTTGACATCTTTTTCTAATATCCCTCTGTTATCACATGACTAACNAAGCATATTGCTTTGGTTTTTCTAGTCACCCGAGGCATTTAAGCTTTCTACAACAATGTTTGGGCATCCGTTAGATTGGTAAACGATGTAGTAGATCTTTTCTGATTCAGTTAGATGTGTAACTGAGGTAATATCATCTGGTTTATACCTCCAACCTCANGAAGTGTTTCGTTCACGCNTTACTNTGGTGGCAAAGGCTCTTGCGAGCATAGGCGCGTCGGAATATGCTGCAAGGTGATGCAGTACCCCATTACTAGTCACAACTTCTGCAAAGCCTGTTTCGAGGGTGCTTTTGTCGAAAAAGTTTGATGAGGGAAATGTCACATGAAGGTGGACGCAATTTGCTTTAGTTCACTTTATTTTTGAATTTGTGTGATTGTGCTTCTTAGGTTGGAGTATTTTGCAATTATTAACTCACTCGATCTAGATTTTTATTTTTTTTAATCACANTTTTGTTTTGTCATTTCTGTTATTTTGTTACAGATTAATAGGGAAATATGACTTTGACAGAATCATAAGAAGCCTGAAGAAGAAAACCCTGAGGAGTCAAATGAAAATGAGGAAAAGAAGAAAAGGTTTAAACCTCTTTTTGGTCCCTAAGTTATAAGCGGATGTTCAGTTTAGTCCCCGTTTTTAAAAATGTAAATCTTTGGTCCCTAAGTTATAAAAAATGTATCAAATGAGTCCTTTTTTGACTTGAAATACTGTTTTTGGTTGTTTTTTAACAACTGCTACATCTTTAGATTGTTCTGATTTGTTTCTTAATAATAACAGCACTTTGGATTGCTCTTTATACTTTGACCATGAACATAAAAAAAGGACTCATTTGATACATTTTTTATAACTTAGGAACCAAAGGTTTACATTTTTAAAAGCGGGAACTAAACTGAACATCCGCTCATAACTTAGGGACCAAAAAGAAGTTTAAGCNAGAAGAAAAAGAGGCGTTTGGTTGTTCCATACGACGAAGGAAGAAGCACTCATAGAGAAGGCGAGAATCGTGACGGCGTCGTAGCAAAAGAGGAGAAGTTTGATCTTGACTGATTTAATAGTGGAGATTGCGAGTAGAGGGAACCGCAGCAGTTCCCTCTCATCACCGCCGCAAGGAATGCATGTAACCGAGGCGAAGATCTCTCGGAAACTCAGCAGTCCAGCTCAGCGGCGAGGCATCCGATGGCGGAAGCGAAGGAGAGAAAAAAAAATTGAATGGATTATGTTATGTGTGCGGTTGGATTGGGTCCAACGTGTGAAAGTGAAAGCTTAATGTTGTAACTTACTGATCGTTGGACCTTGTCGTTGTGTGCCTCTGTCTCAATCACAGATCACAATGCAGGAAATGG
>NC_028357.1:14550424-14552538 GCF_000741045.1 Vigna radiata var. radiata | reverse complement strand
ATATTTAAAAAATTATTATTAATTTAATGAAATAATTATAAATTAAATTAAATTAGTTTTTGTCACGAGGAGGCATTTGAGGCCCCTAAGGACGACGATGATGAGGAGGAGGAGCATGCGTACATACAGGAGGATGTCAATGAATTTCCTGGAGGTCCACGTGACGCTTCATTGCTGACACACTATGTTCAGCATGTTGCTTATGCTATTTCGCAAGGCCGGGTGAGTGGGAACTTAAATTTTGATTATTAATTTTTTTTCGAATACAATTTTATATTAAATATTGTTGTGTAGGATTGAGGGGATATGCTCAAGTTGATCTCGCATGGTAAAAAAGTTAATAAATTAGGACCGTGCACCAAGAGAATTCAACACATTGTGTTGAATTCCTCTTTGATGCCTCTCACACAGATCTGCTACGATTACGTTTGATACGGGGTTGTTGCTCGATTTCATAGAGAGATGGCACTTTGAGACAAGTAGTTTCCATCTCCCTGTAGGGGAGATGACGATCACTCTTGACGATGTCTCCACTTTACTTCACCTTCCGGTGTTGGGACAATTATGTGATTTAGAGGAGTTGGTCTTTGAGGAGGCTCGTACAACCCTCGTAGACCTGTTCGGCGTTGAAGGTGGTACAACTGGTGTTGAGATGGAGGATGCACGTGGTACGAAAGTCAGACTCAGCTGGCTCAGAGACATATATGTTCAGAGGTGTCAGTCGTAGAATTAGGACTATGTTGCCAGAGCATATCTGTTGCATCTAGTAGGATGCACAATTTTTGCAAATAAAAGTGTCAGTTCTATACGTGTGTCTTACCTACTCTTATTTAGAGACGTACATGCCTGTGGCAAATATGCCTGGGGCAATGCTACACTAGCCCATTTCTACGAGCAGCTTGGGGATGCGAGTCTGGCTTTCACGAAGCAGATGGTTGGATGTCTGACTCTTTTTCAGGTAAAAATATAAACCTTGCACATTTATTTGATGTACTTATCTCCATGTTCAAAGATAGAAAATATTTAATTGAATAAGGGTTAAATATGTTTTTGGTCCCTTAACTTTCAGTGAAAATTGGAATTAGTCCATCTTTAAAACTTTGGATAATTTAGTCCCTACCTTTAAAAATGTATGAATTTAGTCCTTTTAACTAAATTTTGTTAGGTTTATTTGATGTTTCAAGNATGTTTCATAATAGCATTTGGGTTGTTTACACTATTTGACACATATTTGCTTTAATGTCAACTGAGAAACGCGTTTGAAACATAAAATAGTTAACAAAATTTGGTTAAAAGGGCTAAATTCATACATTTCCAAAGTTGGAGGACTAAATTAGGTCAAAGTTTTGAAGAGGGACTAATTCCAATTTTCACTAAAAGTTAAGGGACCAAAAACATATTTAACCCATTGAATAATTTCATTTTTAGAGTTGGATATACGAGCATTTCCCTAGCATGGGAAGGAGGTGGTTGGTGTCTTCTTATGATGACACCACACCACGTGCAACTAGGTTGCAGAGCCCTCGGCAGAGTTCGTATCTTGTAGAGATTCGGTCGTAGTTGGATGGCCTAACATACAGTGGAGTTGTATGGCATCCATATGAGGGACATCGGGNCACTCGTCCATTATTCAGAGTCTGTATGTATTCTGGATGGATTCGGATTGGTGGCACCCTTTCCCGTCTTGCCTAAGCTTGTGATGAGGCAATTTAGGTTTTACCAGGAGATTCCACAACTACCCAATGTCGTAGCAGATGCAAATGTAGTCGTTGTTGATTTTGCGTGGTTGCACTTCACAGATCACGTTATTAGGAATATGAGACAAGCATCATACCCTTCTGAATGTGTCGATGGATACATACAGTGGTTTAGGAGGGTTTCACATCCCTATATTATTGCTGCTCCAGCTGACGTGAGATCGGCTGTCATAGCGCCCCGATGTTCCACAAGAGGCACGACCTCATCGTAGATCCTCTACACCTTCACCATCTGGTGCCTTGGTATGTTATTTTTCATTGCTTATGTTATTAAATTTTGCTTAATATTAGTAATGCAAGTTTTGAAAATTGAAATCCAAATTGAACTTTCCAACGCATATTCTTTGACTGCATAAT
>NC_028357.1:14514401-14548164 GCF_000741045.1 Vigna radiata var. radiata | reverse complement strand
ATAAAAATGTTTATTCATTTTCTTAATTGATTGTTTTGTGCTTTTAATTAATATATATATTTATATTTATATTTAGAATGTTAGAAACACAAACTTTTAAGAGTATTTTTTGAAGATATAAACAGTGAAATTTATTTTAATTTAATTGGAGGAAAAATTGATTAGAGAAGGAAGAAGGAGGGTGATATATTTATGTATTATTAATTCAGAAGTTAAAAAAAAATCACAATTTTTACATGTCTTCATAAATATCACAAATCACCTAAGTCAACATAAGATTTCGTTATGTTCATCAATTGTTCAAATGCTTGCATCCTACTAGTATAAGTAGATAATTACGCTCGTGCCTCAGGATAACAGTGGGTTGAGGAGATATTATTCACCATGGCAAAAGACAACCCTTTTTGTAGCTAAACCTGCATTATANAAATTACAATAGTTAATTGTGTCATAAGTAATTTTCAAATGAAATCAAAAATTAATCAAATTACCTGCATGAAATGACGTCCATGAACATGTCCTATACAAATTAAGCGATGTTGAGTAATATCATAAGGTGGTGTGGAATGTAGTGGGAAGATAGTATAATTTTGAGAGGATGACATACACACTAAAATGACATTTATCGGTTAGCAATTACATAACCAATGTTTGGTAATGTCATCCACTTGTGTTGAGATTGTTGACAACACAATATTTATATCACTCTGGTTTTTATGATGACAACACATTTTTAATAACACATGTATTGTTATGTGTTACATTGTGTTACATATGTGTTACATTTTCCAAACTTTAATATTGATTGTTATCTTGATGAACATGGTTATGTCAAATCTGATATATGAATGCATATTCATTGTTCTGATATATGTGACATTTATTGTGATTGCTTTACATATGTTTTGGAAAAGGAAAACCACGTGCACTTTTATGAACTTACATTGAATGGCATATCTGCAAAGTTGTAAGTCGACTTTATTATGGGGGAAGTTGAATTAAGCTCGTGACTATAAACAGATTTTCAAAACAGTGTTATGTGAAATTTTGCATTGAGTTTCCAATCATATGATTTAAAAATATTTCAAAATGTATAATTTAGAATTAAAAGTATATATATATTTCAATTATGTATTTTAAAACAAAATAAAAATTACATTTCAAATTATATATTTTGGAATGTAATGCAACTCAAATTACACATTTGAAATGTGTTTTTGAAAAAGAAAAATGTGATAAGTATATCGATAGAGGTGAGAAAGAAAAAGGATCATGATATGTTAACAATTTTTTTAATAATTTTTTGACAATAGACTATGTGTCATTATTTTATTGGTCTGTATATTTGAAACGGGTCAATCACGAACTATCACATAAGTGGTTGTAAAAAAGTTGTCAAAAAAATTGTTAAAAAATCATTTTCTGAAGAAAAATGGACCACATGTTGAAATGTTTCAAACCCGAAGAAAGAAGAGTGTATGTATTTAAGATGTTTTTTGTCTCTTAATATTTACGCATCATATTTGTAATTCACATGAGGCCATATGAAAATACTATATGAAAAGTATCTGATGAGTGTAATTTCATCTTTGTACTAATAATTTTTTGAATTGATAGAAAATAAAAATTAGAAAATTTTCTCTTTATTTTAAATTTTGTATACTTTATTTAATTTTAATATTTCATATATTTCCTTTTTAATCACACTTTAAAACTTTTATTTTTTATTATTTTTCCAAATGAAACTGAGGATTGATATCAAGGATTACAAATACAGGCAGTAGTATCTATATTAATTTTTAACACTTTCACATGTACGGTGGGAGAGAGATAAGAAGGTTTTCTTATTTCCGACATATACAAATTTCCAAAAAGTTTTTCTACATTTAAGGAATTAATTTGAAGTTCCCAAAAATAGGTTTTATACATTATCTTATTGCAATAAAACTGATATGTACTTTTATTGCACAATGGATTTTGTTAATGTTATTATATAATGAATTTTACAATAGTTCGATATCAAACTTTACAAGGTCTTAGAATCAAATTCAGTTCTTAAGCATGAAGAATTTATGAAACAGACAGACTATACATATAATATCAAGGATGAAAACAACTAAAACATTTATCAAATACTTAAATCATTTGATACCTTTGAATTTGATCACATTAATGAAAAAAAAAATGTTATATTATTTAAACTATATATAATAAAGCCATATACATTGTTCCAATTGTTAAACTAATATACTACCTTTAAAAATTTATTTAAAATCCTTTTATTAGTTAATTCTTTCTTTATCATTAAACTATTTCCTTCTATGTATAACAAAATTACAAAAACTTAATATTTAATATTGTTAAAGTCATAAAGAAGTTTTCTTCAAACCACCTATTTCATTCAGTGTAATAATAGCTCAATTGTCAGATCTCTAAAACGGTAATCATTCATTAAATACAATTATGAAGAACAATTAACAAAAGTCAAATCTTGAAATCCATTTTTTTGTAAGGTTTGATACACAACAAATGATACTTTATAATATAGAGGCATCAAAATAATAAATCCCCGACAAAAAAAGAGAGAAAAGAACACTATTCCTAACAATTTACAAATTAAATAAATTCTAAAGTTTGACAACATTAATGAAGTTGTTTTATTCATTGTCAACTTTCAATCTTATCACATCTCCAACAACTAACTTATTGTTCTTGTAGAATAGATTCCAGCCATTTTCTTAATGTTAGTATACTACATCACCATTTGACAACATATAGTAATTATGTGTCTTCACCAAAGCTTTAGCAGCAAAACTTGATTCCAGGTACTGAATTAAAATATAATTTTATTAACTAACCAAACATGACAAAAAAACTAACAATATATAAGTAATACAAACTAAGACTAACGTACACCTAAGAGTGGACAAATAGAATTAAACTGTACTAATAAAATATATACGGAATTCCTAATTTGTAAAGATTGTTGGAATGAATAAATTTTATTTTATTTTATTTTATTTTATATCTTATGAAAGAAGTAATCGATTATCAAGCTAAAAAGTAAGTTAGTATCAAGAAAAGTAAAAATGTTATATTCATAATAAATTACTTTTATATTTATTTTTTAATTTTTTATTTATATTTTTTATATTTATATATAATTTATTTGATCTTTTTATCTATTTATTTTATTTTAAAATATTTTTTTATTTATATTTATTTTCTTGCCTCATAAAATTGTTTTATTAATCAGTTATTTATTATTTATATTTTCTTTTGTAAAAATTAAACTAATATTTATTAATTATTATAATATAATAAAAGATGATACTAGAAAAGTTACTTTCAATAAACATTTGTTAATTTTTTTTTCATTTGATATTTCTATAATATTAATTATTTTAACTATATTAATATTTTTTTTATGATATTTTATTATATAGTCATTTAATAAAATTTGACGTTAAAAAATATATTTTAATTTTAGTGTGTAAAATACTATCATTTAAAAATAATAATATTGATATTTATTTTAAAGTAAGTTGATTTTTAAAATAAATAGTTATTTTAGTGTGTGCGCTTACACACATTTTAATATCACTAAAAGTTTTTTAACATATTTTTGCATATTTAATAATATGTTAAAGAGTATAATATATTTAAAGTATTATTTTTTTATATAGTCTTTATGATTTCTATTAATCATTTAATAAAATTAAATTTTTTAAAAAAAATATTTTACTTTTATTACTTAAAATAATATTATTTAAAAAGTAATATATGTTTATTGATAAAAAAAAGTATAAAAATTTGTGATAAAAAAATATTGTCTTACAAAATTAATTATTAATTTTTTATGTGAATAATTTCTTTTATTAATATTTTATTATTAAATAAAGTTTTTTTTCAAGACGAAGTAGTTAAACTAGAACTAAAGAGAATAGATACAGTTCTCACAGTTAACTAAACCGAAACTGTTATAAGTTCAGTTTTTAAATACTGAACCAGTATACTAAACTTTTAATAAAAGTGGATCAATTTTTTTTAATATAATATAGTACAGTTAACTATAGTACAATACAGTTCAGTTATTTTTGTCCAGACCTGCATATTCCAATGAAGACGTCTTAGCATTATAAGCACTTAAAGATTTCACCATTGAATGGCCACTTGGTCAGAACTGTTTATAGAATTATTGACATTATGAGAAGAACTAACCGACTATACATTATAACTCATTCCAATTCCTTCCATCCAAAACATCCTAAATATAAATATATTTTTTCCATTGACAGGGAACAGAATTTAGTACGGATAAACCTTAATCTTTATTATTCAACCCAACAGTGAAGGATTGTGAGATGTCCAATATATATAAAAGCTCATAGAGGAGATGATTCTAGAAAAAGTTAAAATAACCATCTAACATACTAACAAATAAAATAACAAATAGTAATATGCAGTGGGATAAAGGGAATATGTCAGCTGTAGGCTAAAACAGAAAATGTAGAAAACATGTCTTTCTTACACCCTCCCTCAAGATGGGTGGTGAATATTCAGCAAGCCCATCTTGGATAAATTAATATTGAAAGATCCAGGATAAAGCGGCTTAGTGAACATGTCTGTCAATTGATGTTTTGAAGGAACATGAGAAAGAACAATGAGTCCATCAAGAACCTTAGCACGAATGAAATGACAATCCACTTCAATATGTTTGGTGCGTTCATGAAAAGATGGATTCTTAGCCAATTGAACAGCAGATTGATTATCCCAAAATGTAGGGAATGAAAGGGGTATTTGAAGACATAAGTCATCAACAATGTACTTTAGCCATTGTAATTCACAGGCAACAGGGGCTAAAGCTCTATATTCAACTTTGGTGGAGCTTCTAGACACGGTAGATTGCTTCTTCGATTTCCAGGAGATAAGAGAATTACCATAAAATACACAATAACCAGTGATAGATTTTCTGGAGAGACAACAAGTACCCCAATCTGAATCAGAAAACGCCTAAAGTCTGTGAGAATTTGTGGAAGGATAGAAAAGGCCTAAACTAGGACATCCTTTGAGATATTTCAGGATTCTGAATACAACATTGAGATGAGAGGATCTTGGTTTACACATGAATTGACTAACTTGTTGAACAACGAAAGAAATATCAGGACGGGTATTTGTGAGGTATTGTAATTTGCCAATTAATCTCCTGTAGGAAGTAGGATCTAGAAGAATATCACCATCATCATCTTTGAGCTTATCATTAGGGTTGGAAGGAGAGTGGGCAGGCTCGCATCCGGTGAGACCGAATTCAGCTAGGATGTCTAAGCAATATTTCTGTTGGTTCAAGATAAGGCCCTGTTGTGAGCAACTTCAAAACCAAGAAAATATTTGAGGTTGCCCAAGTCTTTGATCCTGAATTTCTGATTTAAAACTGCTTAACAACAGTAATATCATCCATGTTATCACCAGTGAGCATTATATCATCAACATAGACTAGTAGAGCAATGAAAGAAGTAGCAGCGTTGCGAATGAATAAAGAATGATCAACAGTGCTCTGAGAAAAACCATAGGAAATTAATGCAAATGTGAGCTTGGAATTCCATTGGCGAGAAGCTTGTCTGAGTCCATAGAGAGACTTGTGCAATTTGCAAACCAAGTTAGGTTCTGGGAGGATCAAACCCGGAGGAGGTTTCATATAAACTTCTTCATCTAAATCACCATGTAAGAAGGCGGTATCAACGTCAAGCTGGTGTAAGAACCATTTTTGAGAAACGACAATGGAGAAAAGAAATCTGACTGTGGTTATCTTCACAACAGGTGAAAAGGCTTCAAAAAAATCCATGCCTTCGGTTTGTGTGAATCTTTTGGCAACAAGGCGTGCCTTGTATCTTTCTATAGACCCAGCTGCATTCAATTTAGTCTTGTAGACCTATTTGCAACCAATAACCTTCTTCTTTGGTGGAAATCGAACCAATGACCAGGTTTGATTCTTCTCAAGAGCCTAAATTTCCGCAAGCATGGCCTACTGCCAATGATCATGTTGACAAGCCTCTTTGAAAGAGGTAGGCTCAATGATGGCAGATAAAGACATGCAAAAAGCAGTATGAGAGTTAGAACAAATGGAATAAGACAAGTATGATTGTAAAGGATAACGAGTGTAGTAGGAAGTATTAGCAAAAGAAAGAGGTGAACAGTCATAATAAGACAAATAAGCAGGTGGTTTCCTAAGTCTAGTTGAAATTCTAGCAGGTTGATCAACATGTTGTACAGAATCATTAGAATCATCATTGAATTGCATAACTAGTTCAACAACAATAGAATCATTATTAGTAGAAACATGATCAGAAGTGAGAATCATGGAAAATATTAAAATGTGAACTAGGTGTATCAAAAGCTATCAAAGAATCAAATGATTATTGAGATGTAACAGTACCAGTGTTGTGGTTATGAGACACGACATTGGAAGAAGACCAATATGGGAAGTGTGACTCAGAAAATAAAATTTCGAGATATCAAATAAAAGTTTGTAAGGAGATCATATAAGAGATAACTTTTGACCCCTGATTTGAAACCAAGAAAAATACACTTAGAAGCTCTTTTGTCCAATTTGGTTTTGCTGGAAGTGATGGTGTTTGCAAAAGCTAAACAACCAAAGACTCTAAGTGTGTTAAGGTCAGGAATTTTTCCAAAAACAATTTCATAAGGAGATTTATTTTTAAGAAAAGTATGTTTGATTAACAGTATGTTTGATTGCATATGACCAAAAAACAGAAGGTAAATGAGATTGGAAAAGTAAAGCGCGAGCTACATTCAAAACGTGTTGATGTTTGCGCTCAACGATTCCATTTTGTTGAGGTGATTCAATGCATGATGTTTCATGAAAAATGCCTTTAGAAGAGAAGAAAGTAGTTAAGAAAAACTCCTTGCCATTGTCAGACCTTAATTGTTTAAGTTTGACATCAAATTGATTCTCAATGAAATTGATGAAATTTGGAAGAACAATTTTAATTTCAGCTTTTGATTTTAAGAGATAGACTCAGCAGGTGAACCTATTGAAGTCATCAATAAGTGTTAAAAAATATTTATTACCATCAATTGAAACAGTTTGTAAGGGTCCCCAAATGTCAGCATGTAACAATTCAAAGAAATGAGAACTCTTGGATGTGCTAATGGGAAAGGGTAATTTCTTATGCTTGGCAAAATGACAAGTTTCACATGGAGCACAATCCTTGTATATAATATCAGTATTTTGAGAAGACAACAAATGTATAATGGAATTCGAAACATGTCTGAGTCTATTATGCCATAAAGCACTAGTATGGACTGCATGCACAATCGAAGGATTTGATTAATAGATAATAGAAGTTTGTAAAATTGTATGACAACTCAAATCATGTGATTCTTCAAGACAATACAGGCCATTAGTGTTTCTAGCTGCTCCAATCATCTTGAAGTGAGACTTCTGGAAAAGAAAACAATGAGAATCACAAAACACTGTCATGCAATCAATAGTGGAAACAAGTTTAGGAACAGATATTAGATGAACATAAAAGTTAGGTACAAAAAGAGCATTAGTGAGTAATAAATCACCTATATGGATATTCCTTGAAAAGTGGGCAATGACAGTAGTGTGATTAGGCAATTTGATATTTATGAGTTTTATAGGATGAAGGGTTTGAAAGAAAGATTTGGTTGGACATATGTGATCAGTAGCACCACTGTCAAGGATCCAAGGAACAAAAGCAAATGTACCTGAATTGTGAACATAGGCTTGATTCACTGAGGAGGAATGATCCTTAGTGTGTTGAAGCAAGGCCAAAATTGCTTGATACTGGTCCTTAGAGAAAGTGAACTGATAATTGGGAGGATTCTATCCAAATCAAGATGTTGTATAGTAGCAGCAGAGTCTATTTTCAACCAAACTGGTAGAAGCTTTGTTATGTGGCTTATTCTTTCTGTAACCAGCAGGAAAACGCGAATATAACAGGTCTCAATAGTGTGATTGGTTTTCTTGCATTTTTCACAGAATTTGGTGCTCTTAGAATTATGCTTGCTTGCACTAGAGTTGATTATGTTGGAAGAGGTAAAACGTGGTGGATCATTAGAAGCAACAGTGAAAGCTAAAGAATATGAAACAAAGGGTTTGAGATTGAGGCCAATGAATTCACGTTCATGCTGAAGAACCATAGAAAACGTTTTGACAATCGAAGGCATAGGATCAAGGAACATGATATGGGAACGGACTTGTGCATAACTCTCATTAAGGCCACGAAGAAAATGAATGACAGAATCATCTTCTCGTTCTTTATGAAGTTTAGAAAGAAGACCGCAAGCAGATTGTGTCGAGCAGGTGCAAGTCAGAACACACCTATAGAGCTCCAATTCTTTCCACAGAATTTTGAGTTTCGTATAGTATTCAGAAACAGATAAATCACCTTGACGACAGGCAAGAATCTGATCCTGAAGATCAAAGATCCTAAATTTATCGGCATGAGAAAATCAATCCTTGAGATCCTTCCAAATCTTTGCCATTGTATCCATCCACATCACAGATTGCTTGATCAAAGGAGTCATAGAGCGGGTGAGCCAGGACATCACCATTCGATTGGAGCGACGCCAAACCTCATTGAGGGGATCTGTGGGTGGCGGACAAGAAAAAGTGCCATCAGTGAAGCTCTCCTTGTTTTTGGTTTCCAATGCAATGACCATGTCTCGTTCCCATTGGTGAAAATTTCTCTCCATGAGGAGAGGCGTAACCAACACTAATGCTGGATTTTCACCAGGATGTAGGTATAACGGGTTGGCTGGATTCATTAGGTGATCCAGTGTTCGGGTAGGGTTTTGACTGAGGAAAGCCATTGTAAAAAGCTAGGCGGAAGAAGCAGTGGATGTCTACGATGATACCATGACAGAGAATAGAATTTAGTATAGATAAACCTCAATCTTTATTATTCAACCCAACATTGAAGGATTGTGAGATGTCCAATATATATAAAAGCTCATAGAGGAGATGATTCTAGACAAAGTTAAAATAATCATCTAACATACTAACAAATAAAATAACAAAATGTAATATGCGGTGAGATAAAGGGAATATGCTAACTGTAGGCTAAAACATGTAAAAAAACGTGTCTTTCTAGGTGACATCCATTTTTCAAATCATAAAACTGAATAATATTTCGAACACCACCAAACATAAAGTTCTGCCATTTTCTGTTTTCTCAAAATCAAACAGAAACTTTTTGAACGAGATCAACTAGTTCGATCATCTGCCCAAATACAAATTTCTTCTCCCAAAACATCTTCGATCCAATATAATAAAGTCATTTGGAGGTGTAGAAAGAAGCACCCTAAGTTTGTAGAAAGGAAATGGGCCCATGGCCTGAGGTAGGGTCCATTTGTTGATTTGGTCAAGGACCAAATATTCCATGCTAGAAAGGAAAGTTTGATTTATTTTTCAACTCCTCTCTAAGTGTTCATATAAGATGATTGTTATTTCCTATAGTCTAAAATCTTATTTTTACGTGTTTTAAGTATTTGAATATTTTACTGTGTCAAAAAACAATATAAGATATTAAGATTTGAGTTATGGACGGTTTCACAATTTGTACTAATTTTAGAGTTTTTTTTTCTCGAAAAAACTCCTGTTTTCCAATGTTTATATTTTATACTGAGGATTTTAGAAGGAACAAAATATATTTCTTTTCTTTAGATTGTCTTTACATTTATTCAAGAAATTTATTTAATTTATTTTTATTTTAAACTTTTTATGTAAAAAAAAAAAAAAAATTCTCAAACATACTCTAACGTGTTGTTTGTTTTGTCAACCGATGCCGCTTAACAGTGGTTTGTTTAAGCGTTGAGCATTAGCTTTTACGTTTTCAGTGTAATAAAGGACACGAATGTTAACAGAAACACACGCTAATACTGAAAATATTTTTTTTCTATAGATATTAATAGAAAAATACAAGGAAAAATATATTTTAGATAATAGAAATTATATTACGTTAAAATGCCTTAGTGTTTATTTCTTTCAAATTTTATTTTTAATTTATGCATGAACAAATTATAATTTAAAAATTATCTTATGATCATTATTTTCACTTTTTTTTTAAAATTTTTTCTCGAATAAATTTTTTTCTTCATCTCTATAATCATTAAGGATATGTTTCTAAAAGGAGACACTTTCGGTTAAGTTATTTATCTTCTTAAAATAGAGTAATGATTATATTAGAGAAGTTGAAGTGATCGATTTAACCCATTCACAAGGTATATATAGCTACATTGTTTGTCATCTATATTACAATTTAACATTCTTATCAAAAGACCAACAATATGATACTTGTTATGTCTTGTATTCAATATCTGCCATGGTTATTAAATAAGGAACATGAAAAAACAAAAGTACTATAAGCCTTTGAAAGATCTATAAAAAAAAAATGTTAAAAAAATTTGCGTTAGAAGATAATTGATGACATCTTTCATGTTCTTAGGATGGAAAGCGGGTGTATAGGGGATTTCACCCTTGTGCTATGTTTTTTACTCTTATATATAATTACTGTACCTCAAACATTTATATCCACAATAATATATACCAAACATTATTTATGATGTTTTACTTCATAGGCAGATATATCAAAGTGAAATATAACATATTAATGACTTCAATAAATAAAAACTCTGTCTATTTCGCTTATAATAGTCGTTACTTGATAATTTCACCGTTTGATTTTTGCAATTTCTAGAATACTTTCTGCTTATACTCAAGCTATGATCATTTTCACCATCTAGCTATTTAGTACTATATATATTGCTTCTGCACCTCCCATATTTTTAACATACCTATACTTTTATTATTGTACTTCCAACATTTACCTCCACCTTAATATATGCACCAAATATCATTTATTATTTTTACATACGCGTCCGACAAAGTTAAAAAAGTAAAAACATCAAATCTTTGGACTGAATCAAAATGAGTCAGAAATAATCTATAAATTGCCTCATATAATAACCAAATCTAATTTACATCGTATAATGAAATCATATCAAATCTTCATACCTTTATAATAATGTTATTCTTATTAAAGAAACTTAATTATTACAAGGAGATACACAAATAAACTTTAGAAGAAAAAACTACAAAAACAAAATCAATTACAAATACATAGTTGTTACAACCAAATTTAGTTTCCAGAAACTCTAAGCTAATAATAATATGCTAATGTCAAATTTTCAAAAAATCTATGCTAATAATATGTTAATAACCTCTCACATTACATGGTGAATGTCACAAAGAGCCAACTTGAATACAAAATTATAAAAAGCTATATGATGAAGATGTTTACTCAATGCATCCACAATTTGACTGAAAAAAAAAAAAAAACCTTGAAATTGAGTTTATTAACATGTATCCATTGTGTGATTGGTGCATTCACAATAAGTATAAATTTATTACCATGGAAACCTCTTCCTCCATTATTTTTATCACTTGCTTGTGCAACATAATGACCTATGTTGCGACCTCCATGGAAAGTATGCAAATTTTAAACCCCATCATTCTTGAATGGAAAATTCATAGTAGTAATAGTAAGAGCTTGAGTATCAATAACAGTTTCAAGAGAACAAAGAACAAGATGCATTTGACATTCTTGCTAAATAATCATGTTAAAGACTTTGACAATATCGGTAAAAGGATTGATTAACATTATGTGAGAGTCCACAAAGACATATTGATCATTGAGGCCTTTCAAAAATCGAATGACACAATCGTGCTGCTTATAGCGTCAAACATAATCAAGAACGCCACAAGAACCATTGATAACACATTGCAGTTAACAAGGGAACAAAAACTATCAATTCCTTGACGAATTTAAGCTTACTCTTGGATTTGATCGCAAGCTTCATGACACAGGCCCAATTATGATAACTCTTGTCATCGAACAAGATGGAGACAAGAATAAGAGTAAGGTTTTCATTAGAGAAAAAAAATATATTTAATGAATTAGTGTGAAAGTCATAATATAATTTTGAAGTCATAGTAAGAGAGAAAAAGATAAAAGAATAACATCTTATATACCATCTTAATAATCAAATATATGAAATAAAATTCATCTTGAAAAAACGTAATTAAATGTATTACAAGCAAGGTAAAAGAAAAAAAAAAAACAAATTCAATTTGTAGAAAATTTATGTTAATAATATATTAATACTAAATTGAGTTTAAAAAAAGAAACGTGTGCTAATATTGCGGGAAAGCAAAGTAAATAAGTAAATGAATAATGTGAAGGAAGTAGAGCAACTTGCATTGAATAAGTTGCAGATATTAAAGTTGAGAGGACCATATTGATTTAATACCATGAACTATGTACTTAATATGAAATGGGCCTGCTAGGAATTGACCCAATTTGTAGCATATATCCCAAACCCAACTTCACACTCCTCCCTGAGATCAGGAATCTTGACGTCATTAACTACATTTTTATATGGTGGACCAACTTAGCTACTGAACTCATTAAGTAAAATGCACGTGATGCTTAGTTCCTTTTATATAAATTCACACCTCACATATCTAAAACTAGAAAATCTTTGAAAGACATCCTCTTATACCTACCTATCAAAACACTACCCCATTTGAAATTCAAAACAACGTTAATTATTCTTTATCATTTTGTATTTTTGTTCTTTTAAGTATATATTTATAAAGTAAGAAATTAACTTTTCAAGTTTTCTGGAAAAACCTTATTAAACCTTAAACGTCAACTTGGTATGTAGAAAAAGTAGAATGAGTATATAATAATTAAACAATACATGCAAGCGTGTATCTGTAGTGGTATTGATCATAATAGGTGGAGAATGCAAGTGTGATCTGTAAAATGATGATAATGCAGATTTTGAAAAATTGTTTGAAAGGAAGGTGCAGATTGGTGGGGTCATGTTCTAAATCAAAATAGATGCTTGCTCCGCCAGCTAACATCATTAATTCAAGTTCATAAATGAAGAGTTACGTACATGCTGATAATGGAAGAGCAATACGCAGGTCACTAAAAGATTCTACCAAACTTCATAAGTTCTACATATAAATTTCACCTAGCTGCGTACCTCTAATTTTTCCCTATTCAGCTAGAGTTTAAAAGGTTAATGAGTATATTATTAATTAATGTTAATGCTAATGATTGCCACGGAAAGGGGGAGCACATATATAGTACATTATTTAATTAAATAAATATCCTAGAATATTACGCTGCTAAAATATACTATTTTGGACAAGAATATGATGATTACATGATTATTTTGTGAGACATTATTACTATTAGTAGCATTTTAACCTAATAAAGTTGAATAGCTAACGGCTACTCTAACTAACTAGTTTAACATACGACACCACACAACCGTGTATCTATCGATGAGATGATCAGAAGACAGAGGGACCAGACAAGGGATCATTCACCAAATTAAATATGTTATTCCAGTAATGCTTGTTATTCTCTTCCAGGTTCACGTTGCAGAGGCTTCCATCCCCGTTCATCATTGCCATGTTCTCTTCCTCCGCTCCCAAGTTATCGTTGGACTCATAAACCAACCCTTCATCATTGTTGAGTCCTTCGAGGACAACACCGTTGGGGAGTGTAGGAGGAACAACATTATTATTGTTGCTGTCGTACATTGTAGTAGTGGCTCTAAATGCTTCCACAGCCGCCATAATATCATCGTCTTGCAAATGTAACACCGTGTTCTCTTTCATCAACCCACCATCATCCATGTTTGTGCTTGGGAGAGGAAACATGTCGTTGTTTTCGTTGAACAGTACTCCAATGTTGTTATTGTTGGATACAGGAAGCATAGTTGGTGTCGTTCCTGGAAAGCACAACGTGGATGTTGGTGACTCTAGAGTGTCTTCGGTGGATAGCATCATAGCGTACATGCTATGCATCATTTTGGGGTTACTTTCTTTTGTTGGTAGTTGTGGCTTGGACCATGAGCTTTGCCATGCTTTGAGGATGTCGAGGCAGGGTGGTAGAGAGGGTTGTTGCGTAGTAATTTTATTGAGGACCAGCCTCGCGGGTTGTGTGTTGGAGCCGGGTCCCAGGTTGCTCTGGACTTGCAACCTTGACTCTCTCACCAGTCTTGCTTCCGCTTCCAGACGAGCACTCTCCCACTGCGCCATGTGGCTGAGGTTGGCTGCGTCCTTGGATTGACAACCACCGGAGCCACCAAGCGCATCGGTTTTGGGCTTGTGGGTCGTGGGGTCTATCCCCATTCTTGTTAACCTTTTCTTCAGGTGTGTGTTCCAGTAGTTCTTTATCTCATTGTCGGTTCTCTTGGGAAGTTGAGCTGCTATAGCTGACCATCTATATGCTCCAAAAACATTCAGCACAAAAACAGCCATTAGCAATGGACATTATATAATAATAGTCTATACATACAGTTACAAATACTGTTCTCCAATAGTAATATGTGATAGCATTGAATGGAAATCTTGAATACCGATGAGAGAAATATGAAAAACATGAATAAAAAAATGTAAGTTTGGTGTTGGTTTATAAATGGCAATGGGATGATGTTGTTAGCAAAATATAAGGGGATACTAAAAATGATTGTATGCGAGTTAAGTTTCCTAGCTATGGGGTCATTTATAATGAATATATAATAAAGTGGGAATAGGAAGGGTCCTTTGGTTTGTTATTTTTGGTTTATGGGTCTATCACATCTACCACTTCTCTAGCAGTGATTTGGTTTGCTCACCTGTTCCCAAGAAGGGCATGGAGTTGAATGATTGTTTGTTCTTCCTGCAAGCTGAACTTTCCTCTTTTAATGTCGGGTCGAAGGTAGTTAGTCCACCTCAGTCTGCAGCTCTTCCCACATCTTTGAAGGCCTAAAGTTTAGTACGTGAAAAGCAAGAAGCTATTAACACACACTCCATAAAGAAAAGAACAAAGAAAGAAAAAGGTTGTGTATTGTGTATTGTGTATTGTGTATTGTGTATTGTGTTGTGTTGTGTGGCAGCAAGTACCAGCTTTTGAAGGCAAGGCACGCCAGCTTCCGTGGCCGAACTCTTCTATGTAAGCCATGAGCTTTTTGTCCTCCTCGGGAGTCCAAGGGCCTTTCTTCAAGCCCACTTTTTCACAGCATGGTGACCTACCCATTGGTGCTGTGGACCAATACTGAAACGTTTGAGTTAGCGGTTTTGGAAGGTTTGGTGCAGAGAACAAGAGAAAGAGAGAAAAGACCACAAGCAAAAGTAAGCAAGTTCAAGGAGAAGGGTAAGAAAAGAACGTTATATATAGAGGGATAAACATCACAAATCACTGTGCAAGTAGTTATGATGCAGTACGTGTATTTGTGAGTGAGGTTCCGTATCTTAATTTTAGACACCTGCGTGGGAAAGGGATAGTCAGAGTAACGAGGCCTAATATATTTTCTCATTTTCTTTTTATTTTATATTTCCAACATATCTTTTCTTTAATATATTCCAATTTTACAGACACAACATATCACGTGGACATAATCTGTTACTCATATCACTTTATTCTTCAAAACTAATCCATAAGGTAGGAATCTTAAATCTTTTAAACTAATATATTTACAACAATAATATTATAGCAAGTATAATTATAAGATGAACATCAGTGATAACTTTAAGTTGTATACTGTTTTACCTCTAGAACCATTTTCAAACTTGTACTTTGTTAGTACACAATAATTTGGTCAGAGACAACCAAGTCAAGATAAATTGGAATAACCTTTTTGTTTTAATTTTATTTGAGCAACCACATACTTTAATTAACTCTTTTCAAATCGTTTGTTCATGCCAGCTAAACCCATCTAAATGTCTTTAATATTCCATGTTCTAGTTTTTCTAACTCTGATGCAAGTTAGATAAATGATATATGCTCATAGGTGCAAACACTTGGGGTAGCATAAATGGAATCAATCAACAATGACCAAACAGCAGTGAAAGCTATACTTGTCAAATAATGTATGAACAACAACTTAATGTAAACGTAAATGTGTAGCATTACATACTTTGTTGTCGTTATGATCACCCAAAACACTCTTATAAAACCTTTGTTGTTGTCAACCACCCTTATCGTTTCGCAGTTGTTGGGTATATTATCACAACATTGTTGTTGTCAGTTCTTATGATGTCTTTGACGGCTGTGAAGACAATCATGTTTTCTCACTCACTCTTTATTGAGAAAGATCTTAGACAAAGAAATAACTTTCGCATCTTGTTTAAGATGTTTGTTACTATCACTTACATGGAAGTTGAGCATCATGTTGCCCAAACAAAGTTTGGTAGAATATTAGAATAATGAATGAATGTCCTCTAAATGCATGGTGAAATGCTAAGCTGCTTTCCAAGAATGGCATGTAGCTTTTGAAAATATGAATGACAATTAATTTGGGTTGCAAAATGAGTGTAAAAACATGTAGGAAATGTTTATCCATTGATGTTTAAGAGGACTCACATTCTTCTTTCCTGCATGCAATTTTTACACGAATTGTAATTTATTATAAATGTTGAAAGGAATTTTTCGTATCAATTCAATGTTTGGTATAAAAATATTTAAATACAGATATAGTAACAACATTTATAACAACTAGTCCAAAATTATTCATATTATTTGTATATATCAATCATTTTCTTTGTTAATTCAAATATTTATTTGATTATAATAAATTTGTAAAATAATATATTATATAAATATTCAAAATATTATTTTTTTTAAAAAAAAGTCTTACTTTTTGGTATTGATGAAGAATTCATTCATTCTACAATCGACAAAAAAAAGTGTATAATAATTTATATGAGATGGGTTTGATTGTAATAATATAAGATTGAAGAGTTTATAATATGAAAACATTGAAAAAAATATTCTTCCATTTAGAAAATACAATCCTTAAAAAGTAGTTTAAATTCGAGAATCATCACAAGCTATCTAACATAAACCAGAGCTCTTTATTTAACTTGATCATATAACATTGTAAGAAAACATTTTTCCGAAATATTTTTTAATGAATTAAAAAAACCAACCTGCTATAAACAAATGTTACTGACCAGTCAAGCGATGAATTGTCCAATTTAGATCAAAAATATATTTTTGTTTAATTTTTCATATAACTATTTACCAATATCATTAATTTCGTTGATGATTAAATTTTATCAAAAACTAATTAACCAAATTTAATGGAATCTCCTATCCTAAAAATACTTTTTTTTAACAAAGTTCTAAGCAAATTTTATAGTTAAATTTTATTTAGACGGTGATATTATTTCGATCCATGGAAAATTAGAAGTTTTTAGTCTCTTTTGATATATTTTAGTCTTCAAACATTAAAAATGAAGAGATATAATTCTTTTAAACTAATGAAGTTACTTTTTTTGACTTATTAAATTGTATTTCAGACTAATATTTGAGTTAAATATTAAAATGAAATAAGCAACTTAAACATTATTTTAAAATGTGTTTGACACATCAAAATAATTTAATGAAGTTGGGTTAAGAGAGCTATGAATTTATTTTAAAATTTAAAAATCAAATTATATCAAAATTGAGACAAATTCTAATTTTACATCAAAATTTAAGTACTAAGATCATATTTTACCTAAACTTTTATATAAGGAGATGAAACACATTCTCAATCAATTTCATGTTAGTTTTTTTGGTTGAGTTTAAAAATATATATTAAAAAAAATAAAAAATGGAAGGTATAGTATAAACTCAAAATCAGTATCACCAATGGTGGTGGTTATGGAAAGCAAGAGGAAAAAGAAGTTAGAAATCTCCATGTCAAAAACCTTAACCACCAGCAATAAAGAACAAGAAAATGAGCATCAAACACATAATCCACCATAGTTATACCAACAACTATGTCACAATAACATCGCGACAAATGCCTTTCTTGCATCATTACCACTATGCTACTAGTGTCAAGTAATGAAGGGGTTGGAGGAAGACAATAAAAAAAGGTTGGAAGGAGAATATCACTAACAATAAAATAAAATAGGCTTTTCAAGTGATGACCTACTATCACTTAATAGTCATGAATTTAATGGTATAGTTTAATTCTTGCTTACATTTCAAGTGCAACTGTGTAATTATAGTATTGACCACCAATCCACAAATTTACTTTGGAATGTAAGTTAGTGTTGAAGATAGAATTTGAATTTAAATTATTGTTGCACTTAGTTAGGAATAAGTTTTAAATATTTAAAGTTGTTTTCTGTTTTTAAGTTGTTTCCTATTTTTAAGTATAAGCGGTTAATATTGCTTATATAAATGTACCTCATTTGAGAAGGAAAATATGAATGAATGAATGAGTGAATTATCTCCCATAATTGTTTCAACATGGTATCATAGCAGGTTTTCTGATCCTTTACTACTTTGTCTTTGCTGTCTGCCAGTGGCCGACTGCCATGGTCACCGGCAGCCCCTAAAATCTCTTCCTTTTTCTTGGATTTTTTTTCTTGAATTCTTCTTGAATCTTTCCTTTTTGAAGCAACTTTTTGAATTCATCTTCTTGAATCTTTTCCTCTTGAATAATTTATTCCTTTTCTTGAATCTTTTCTTCTTCAATATTTAATCAATCATCTTCTTGAACTCTTTCTCTTAAATTATTTTAATTCTTTTACTTGAATCATCTCTTTCTTGAAGTTTTTTTACGTGAATCTTTTTCTTTTTTAATTTCTTCTCCATCCACTCTTGTTCTTGAATTTTTCTTCTTGGCTTTCTTGTTATTGAATCTTCTTGTTCTTGAATTTTCTTCTTCTTCTTGAATCTTCTCTTGCTTAATCTTGTGTTCTTGAATTCTTCTTTTTCTTTGACTTGTTCTTTCCTTATCAAGACATTTGGAGCCTGGTGGTTGTGCCGATGGCATTCCTCTTCTCTATTTCATTATCTTGACCTTGGCTCATTATGGGAGGAGGGTTTGGAGAAGATGGACAGAAAACCCAATCAAAAAGTGTTGCAGTTTCTGTATTTGGTATTCTTGATTGAAATCACAAAGTGATGACTCTAACTACCCTCTTTGGTCCCAACTAATGGACATGCGTATTGGAACTCGAAACAAATCGGGGTATCTCACTGGCATAGTGACGAAACCCTCCATTGATGACCCAACCTATGATAATCGGGTCACTGAAAATAAACGGGTGAAAAGCTGGCTTATTGACTCCATGAGCCCCTCGTTGATGCAGCGGTTTCATTAACACGTTGGACATGAGTGATATTCATACCCCAACGTGAGGGGGAGTGTTGAAGATAGAATTTGAATTTAAATTATTGTTGCACTTAGTTAGGAATAAGTTTTAAATATTTAAAGTTGTTTTCTGTTTTTAGGTTGTTTCTTATTTTTAAGTATAAGTTGTTGCTTATATAAATGTACCTCATTTGAGAAGGAAAATATGAATGAATGAATGAGTGAATTATCTCCCATAATTGTTTCAACAGTTAGTTTGCATATGTTTCTTCAAATTCAAAATAACTGCACATTTAAAAAAAAATGCTCAAATTCATTTTCTCAGTTCATATGTACAATGGTTTGAAATAAAGTACTTATTGAGACGGTGATATTATTTTAATAAATGAAATATTTACTATTGATGTTATTTTGTGTGAAAAAGTTAAATTATAGTGTGATTATATGTAATAGATATGGTGTTTTTGAAATTAACTTTGATTAATGTATCAATGGTATTCTGTAATTGAAAATGTTAATTAACATAAAGTTAAAAGGATTCCTTTTTGAAAATAAAAGAAAAAGAAAAAGAATGAAAAGAGATGCAGATAGATAGAATAATGAAGCAGAAGAGTACAAAATGATTTTGTTAAATTGGTATGGTAATGGACATAAGATTTGGGTGGTACCTATAACATATATATGTATAAGAAATATTGCATAAGGTTTGAAGAGAAGATACCTCAATATTGTGTAATGGTTCTGATGTTTCATAATAGCATCCACCAAGAAGCAAGCAATATGTGGACCATATGATAGGAAAAGAATTTGTATCTACTAATCAAGTTCTGTCGTTGCCTTGCATGGCAGAATTTAGCACAGAACGTATACATATACATTAGACGTTTCAATTTAATAGGGTGGGGTTCAACACACATTGCTTTTTCCATTCATTTACTACTGTTTGGTAGAGCCCATGAATGTAAGCTTTCTACAGCAAACGTGCTTCTGTGTTATATATATTTATATAAACTGACATAACTTTTATTACAAGACTCACATATGTAGCACGAGAAAAAGATTTTTCATCTTATCTTAACTTTCTTAGTCAAATAGATCCATATTAGGTTTCCTTCTAAAAGGAAAAAATCGCATTTCACAATTCACAATTCTTTATTCATTGTCAGTAAAATAAAATCCACATCAATATATCCAACTTCTTTCGCTACCTTTATGTTTTTTTACTTTTAAAATTATGCCAAACTAAGTTTAATAATTCCTGATAAACATCGATATAACCTAATTTAAAAGAATTTTGCATGCTTGAACAGTTATATGAAGTAGTTAAGGATGTTGGGACGTTTGCAGAAAACTAAATATGGAAATTCATAAACAGACATTGTAACTCAGATTGCATTGGTTCAGAGTTTCGTAAATTATTTATAAAATTTCTTAGTTAATAAATTAATTACAAATTGATAAAATTCTACCTAAGCTTTAGTTACGATGATAAATAAACTTGTTCATAATATTATTCACAATTGTTTGTGTTTTGACTAAATTCCCGTACTGAATAAATATGGCTATGAAAATAGATAATACTCGATTATATCTGAATCGTTTTCATTTTTATATTCACCTTAATACAATTTAAATTATTAAAATACTTATAATTATAATTATTAGTATATATATATATATATATATATATATATTAGTATTTAATATTTTAACATTTTTTAATTTTTTATCTATAATTTTTTTAATTGTTTGATTTATCATGAAAATTCATATTTTCAAGATATTTTTTCTCATATCAAAGTCTTTGCATAGTTATGTTCAAATTATTATTATAAATTAAATATATTTTATGTTTTATTTGAATATTTCTAATCGTTTTCAATATTATTATTTATTATTTATTTTTTTCACACAAGAATGTTTAACTTTCATTTAAGTATTCAATAATACAAACTTTTCATGTACTATGTGTAAGAACCTAGAAAATAGAGTATTAGAATAGAGTATTAGAATAGATAGGTATATTAAAATAATGAGACGAGCAAGTTACTTTAAAACAATCTTATCATATAAATAGAACTTTCTAAAGCTCAGTTCATTATCTAAAACACTTTTATCTCTCTAGAACACTATTTAGCTAGAATTCTCTGTCTTCTCTCTAGAATTTCTCACGATTGAGTTATTTGTTCGACGATCAGGAAGTGCCTAGATATCCTGGCGAGTCGAGGGCTACAATCTTAATCGATCAGTTTCTTGTTTCCAGTCTGTAAGTCGTTTCTCCTATTTTTCCCGTACATCTTTAACCTTGATAATGCAACATTTTGTGTTTGCATGTATTGGGTTGCTTTCCTCTTCAATTTATAGCTCCATCTAGGTTTTAAGAGTTGTTTCCTATCATCAATTGGTGAGTTGTAGGTTTTTGTCGAGTCTCCTTGTGGTGAAAGCTTCAATCGGGGTTCTTTGAGCTATGTTGAGTTTAAGTGAGGTAAGGGAAGTTGGATGTTAATTCTGTTTATTGAATGGATTGTTACTTGTGTGAAAATATGCTAGTTTTATATATATATATATATATATATATATATATATATATATATATATATATATATATATATATATATATATATATATATATATATATTGAGCTGAAATGTGGAATTTGGATGTTAAAGAAAATGTTTTTAATGTGGTTGTTGCAAGTATGTATGGATGATTATGAATGTGAACTAATTTGTAGGATGATTCTGTTATTATGTACTTGGATGAAATTTGTTATGAGATTGGTTTGTGAAAATTTTGGGTGAATTCTACTTGTTTTAGGTCAGTTGTTAGGAAGTGGGAGAGTAAAATTTGAGAAGTAGGGGTTAAAGGCTGTTTTGATTTTTTAGGATAGTTTAGACAAGTTATTTGGGACCTATTTGGGTCCCTAAGTGGTTCAAGAAACTGTAAAAAGTGGTAGAATTGGATTTGGGTCTATAGTTTGAGAGATTTGCAATTTTGAAATAGAAATTGGTTCATAAATACTTTAGATTGATGTTAGGAATGTTTAGAATCACTTAGACAAGTCTAATGAGGTATATAATACAATTTAGGAATGTTAGAAGATGGGAAAAATAGTTAGAATTGGTAATTGGGGGTTGAGTTGCATAATTCTGCAGAATTTCATTCTGCAGATTATGTAGACTCGCTAAGTGAAAGAATTCACACAACGAGTCACCCTGGCGATATACTCTCTATCAGGGCATTCGCACAGCGAATTGAAGCGATGTGCGAATGACTAGAGAGGGTTGCTCTCTGTTTGGTGATTCGCATATCAAATCTAGGCATTGTGCGACTAGTGGTTGCCTGGGAAAATGCTAGTTTAATTCGAATAGCAAATTTGGAGCGCTATGCGAAGGGTTAGGGTCTGACACTGTGTAGTAGAATTTTCAGCTTAGCTGAGCGCACAAACTTGGTACGTTGGGCGAATGGGCTTTAGTTGAGCGCACAGACTTAGTGCGCTGAGCGAAAGGTGATTGAACACAACCCACTGTTTCTATTTTCGCACAGCGAGTTTGGTGCGCTGAGTGACTAGTTCAAAACCTGTTTTTATTCTTTTTATCCCTGTTTTCTGATAACCTTGAGTTATGTTTTGATTATTAGAATGGTGAAGAAGTATCTATGATATTGTATGAACATGTATTATGGTATATGGTTGTTCATGTCTTGAGTTAAGTTTTAAAGTGAAAGTATCATTGATGAACTTAAATCCATGACTCACGGTGAGAATCTTGGAAGTATTTGAGAATGATGAGGTGGTTGTGTTGTATAAATGTATGGAGGTTTGAAATGTATGGATCATTCATCCTCAAATAGAGAAAAATAATGCACATGGTGAGAGTAACGGGAGATTCTTGTCTATAGGCTTAGAGTTTAGCCATAAATTGTATATAAGGACTAACCTTGTATAGTGTTGGGGAGTGCCAACTGAACCATACAAGTGTAAATACTACCAATAGTTTGACATTTATACAAAATCCGGATGAGTCTTATTGAGTATTTGATGCATGAGGAATTTGTATACATTGTGTTGTTTATATTGTAAGCTATTTGTGTTAGATAATTGTGTAATATGAACAATTTTTGTTTATCTAGCTTACTCTTGTTTCTAATATTTTCATTTGTCTTCTTTCTAATATTTTCATTTGTTGTTTATTTTTAGGTTTAAACCTCTTTTTGGTCCCTAAGTTATAAGCGGATGTTCAGTTTAGTCCCCGTTTTTAAAAATGTAAGTCTTTGGTCCCTAAGTTATAAAAAAATGTATTAAATGAGTCATTTTTTGACTTGAAATATTGTTTTTGGTTGTTTCTTAACAACTGCTACATCTTTAGATTGCTCTGATTTGTTTCTTAATAATAACAGCATTTTAGATTGCTTTTTGTACTTTGACCATGAACATAAAAAAAGGACTCATTTGATACATTTTTTATAAATTAGGAATCAAAGGTTTACATTTTTAAAAGCGGGACTAAACTGAACATCCGCTCATAACTTAGGGACCAAAAAGAGGTTTAAACCTTACTTTTATTATGTAGAATGTTGTTTTGATAATTTTTATATAATTAATTTTTATTTTTTAATTCATTATCATAAATATTACCATTATTAGTATATTGGTTTTTATCATAATATAATGAAAAGTTTATGCAAAATTTCAATTCTTTTTATTTTAATCTTTGTTCCTTATGTGATTTTGTTTATTTGATGAATTATAATTTTTATTGGTATATAAAAAAAGAGATTTAATTAGAATTTAAAAGTTAGAGTAATAAACATTTAAATATTTTTAATTTTGATTATCTATTTAAATTTTGTAATATTTTAAAAATATTTTTAGGTTTTATCAATTTTATTTCATTGACTTTATAGATTTAATAAATATTTTAGTCTTTTGAATTTTTATTTGCTATTCTAATTATATATATATATATATATATATATATATATATATATATATATATATATATATTTACGATTTTTCTTTAAATATTTAATATTTAAAAAATGAAAATACATATTTTTTATATTGATATTTTGTAGTAGTATGTCTTTCCCATGGATTTTTTATTATTTTATAAAAATTAATTAATTAATATTAAAAATGTAAGAAAACAGTTATGGGTACGACGATAAATACATATATTTTTTATTTGATGGAAATGAAAATGAGAAAAAAATTTATACTTCTTATTTCGCTTCTAGAAATAATTATAGGATATTGAAAATTGTTCCAATCCTATTTCTTTGTCAAGCTTAATTTTATGGACAAACTAACTTAGGTAAAATATTTTGATAAAATTAAATTGCACAAAACAACCGTGTTAAGCAAATTTTATTACAAAAAGATTATTTTCTAAACAAAATTATATTATCATGTGATTATAATTTTATATTGGGTTAAATATGTTTTTAGTCCTTATACTTTGGGGCGATTTTGGTTTTAGTCCATCTTTCAAACTAAGGTACAATTTAGTCCTTCAACTTTAGAAAACTCTGGTTTTAGTCCTTTTTACCAAATTCTTTTAACTTTATTTGTTGTTTCAAATGCGTTTCTCAGTTAACATTGAAGCAAAAATGTGTCAAACAGTGTAAACAATCCAAATGCTATAATGAAATTTACTTGAAAGAACAAATAAAATTAAAAAAATTTGGTAAAAAGGACTAAAACCGGAGTTTTCTAAAGTTGAAGGACTAAATTGTACCTTTGTTTGAAAGAGGGACTAAAACCAAAATCGTCCGAAAGTATAGCGACTAAAAACATATTTAACCCTTTTATATTTAAAAATAATTAAATTCTTATTAAAATTATAGTAAAAGGTGTATATTCTTTTACTTGAATAAGTTATTGAATCTAAATTATTTAATTGAATAAATATCAATCAAATCAATTTTTTATAATTTATTTATTTTTTCATCAATTTTAACTATTATTATATTTATTTTTCTAAAATTTTATTGTGTGTAATTTGTATAAATAATCTAAAGAAATTAACTACTTTAATTTGTAATAAAAATTCTTTTAATTTGAATCATAATATAATAATCTAATAAATACTAAAAATATTATAATAGTTAATTATCTTTATAAAATAAAAAATTCATAATAAATATTAAAATATAAAGATAATAATATAGAAGAAAATTAAATAATTCAAAATATTAAAAATAAAATAAAAAAATACTTTTCATAATTTATTTCTCAAACTCCAATACATTCTACTTATATTCAACTCCTATTCTCAAATACTCAATAGCAACATCCTTCTATTAAATATTAAAAGAATTGATGCTCTTCAATACACGTTTAACTTGGACGTCGAAGTGCTTTTGTAGGTACCTTCCCCTCTCTACCTAGAAGGTGTCTGAACGGTCCATACTGAAGACCGAACGGTCATAAAGGAGCATGCTGCTCAGACTCAAGGAAGGCAGACTATTCCGCCAGTCCAGGTGAGAAAACGCATCGGAACATGTTAGTTTCTCGGTCCTATAGATCTCTACAAAAAACCATACCGTGGGGTCGAGAGTAAGCAGAAGATGCCTAGATGATGACCACAAGGAGCATGGACGAACAACAGAACACCAAAGACTTGATAATGGAGATGCAAGCACAGATACAAGCACAAGCAAAAACCATACAGGCGTAGGCGCAAGCACAACAAGAGATGCAGCGGAAGCACGCAGAGGAGATTGCGGCGCTAAGGGTGGAACGAGTCCATACCGAGCAGTTTGCCTCAAACCGAGAGAATGAAAACGATGGAAGTCGTAATCAGCAGTGATCCCGACATACAAACCCGAATGGTGGAAGGAGAGAACCATCACCCCCCCTAATCATTCGACCAACCGGTTTACTCCCTTTTGCGGCGACCATCATGCAAACTCCAATGCCAGAGAAGAATCCTCCCGTATTAGAGAAGTATGACGGCTCCATAAATCCCAACAATCATCTTAGGATCTTCACCAACACAATGGCTTTCTACACGGACAATGATCCAGTCATATGTAGAGCCTTCTCCTTATCACTCAAGGATGAGGCATTGGAGTGATACACCACTCTTCCCCTAAACATATGGATTGTTTTGCCACCGTGGAAACTCTCTTTAGAACGCAATACGTCTCCAATTGGAAACAGGAGACAACACCGACGAAATTGGTAAATACTAAACAAGAGAAAGGGAAAACTTTGAAGGCCTTTATGAAAAGGTATACTTAAACCGCACAGCAGGTTAAAGAGGTTAATCACTCTTTTATCATCAACAATTTGCCTTCATGGTTTAAACCAGGATATTTTGCAGAAATGTTATATGCGTGACCAACAAAAACTATGGAAGAGCTCCAATAAAAAGTAGTTGAATTCATCCGTATGGAGGATATGCGAATCTCACAAAGAAAGAAACAACAAGAAGTCTCTACAGGTGGAAGCCAAAAAAAGGACAGATAGTCGTTCAATAGTAGTGACAAAAATGGAGGTACGTTTCATAAGGATTTTGTCTAACCACCTAGGTATAATCATTACACTCCCCTCAACGCACCCAAGCTAAATGTTCTTGAGGAAGCTCTAAACACTGAACTTCTTACAATTCGGAAAAAGTCTTCTCCAAAGGATGCTAACGAAAGAAAAAGCTGTCTGTTCCATCAGAACCATGGACATACTACAAAGGAATGCTTTACGCTGAAAGATGAGATAGAAAGGCTCATCCGAGAAGGCCATATGTAGAAATTCATAGAAGAAAGGACCCGAACAAAGGGTCCTACAAGAGAAAAGTCTCAACGTAGAAAAACCGAACGGTCATATCAAAGGGCCGAACACAAGCGAATTCGTGGCCATAGTCATAGCCCTTACCGCTCAGTTCGGGGTCGTATCGACTGACAGATATGATACAAATCCCTTCCTAACATGTGGAATGCAATAAATCTCAAAATTTACTTAGTTGAACATTATTATCATGCTTATTTCAATTTCTTAAGGCATAAACTTCTCTTGTTTAAAATCTTTTGTGGGAATAATCACTTATGATATCACTATCACGTTTTATCTAATGCACTCAGTCGTTCTTCCCCACATACATTTGGTCATTCGGCCTCCCATGCATTCAATTCGGCCGTTCGACCCTACATGCATTCAGTCATTCAACATCCCATGCATTCGATTCAGCCGTTTGATATTCGGTCATTTAGCCTCCCAAGTGTTCAACCATTTTTCCTTATAGGGCAGAAGACAAAGTCAGGCCCCACATGCATTCAGCCATTCAACATCCCATGCATTCGATTCAGCTGTTCGATATTCGGTCATTCAGCTCTACGCTAGGTACGTATCATATTAGATCCATGAGATGACTTATAAATATAAAGCTAAGGCCAAAAGCCAGGTACCTTCCCTTCACATTCTACTCACGCTCTACGAGATCCAAATACTCAATATCAACATCCTTCTATTAAATATTAAAAGAGTCGAGACTCTTCAATACATGCTTGACTTGGGCGTCAGAGTGCCTTTTGCAGGTACCTCCCCCTCTCCACCTAGAGCGTGACCAAATGGTCTACACTGAAGATCAAACGGTCATAAAGGAGCAAGCTTCCCAGACTCAAGAAAGACAGGCGATTTAGGCGGTCCAAATGAAGAAAGTGCATCAAAACAGGTTAGTTTCTCGGTCCTATAAATCTCTATATAAACAAGAGTGTTTATAAATATTCCTTAAAAATCTATTTTTTTTCTAAATGTATAAGTATTTTTCAAAAAATATCCTTTTACATAAATGATTTAATTGAGTTATTTATTTTTTTGTAAATTTTCAAATTCTCTAATTAATTAGTCAAGAAACTTCATTGTCTAAAACAAAAATTACTATTTTAAATATGAAAAAAGCTATCATTGTCTTAACATGCCAAAAGTGTTCCTTTCTCTTTAGTATCCCTCACTATGATAAATTAAATATAAATAGCTTTTAGAAAACTTTTTGGACTTGATTAATTTTAATTAAAGTGTTTCTTTGGGAAAATACGAAAGAAAACAATCCAATTTATAATTTTAAAAGATGGAGATTATCAATGCTGTCATTACATAAAAGTTTTTTTAATGTTGCATCTCTACTCTTAAACAATTTTTAATCATTTCTTTGATGATTCTTCATGTAAATACTGTATAGCATTTTAAAAATTAAAAAAATATATATTTTATAAAAAGTTGTCTTGAAATGTAATAAATAAAGTAAGTAGATCTATTGATTAGCATTATTTTTAAATTGAATAGGTTGTCATATTGAATAGAATTATTTTAAAGCTTTATATAGTTTTATTAAACGAGTTAATGTGGTTACCATGGATTTTTGTAATCATTTATTCTCCCATGGTTGGAGAGTTAAACTCTCACATATATAAGTTAAAAATGTTATTGTTTTTATATGCAAAAGCTATCTAATTATGTTATATCCCCAAAAGTTCAATAATTTGGAAAATTTGATTTAATATCATTAAAAAATAAATTTTAAATTTAAATTAATCCTAGAAAACTTAGATAAAATGTACATCTATGTATATATTTAAAATTAAGGTGACAGTTGGAAGGAAAGAAAATAATAAAGTGTTGAAATGGAAGGAAATATTATGTATTTATTGATTAGCTAAGTCTGAACACAATAATACGAAATAATAATTGTTGAAATAAATTGTAACTCTTTATATTTACTACAGTGTCACCAAATTTCATTTGTTCTTGAGTTTACAGATCTTAAGATTAATGCACGAGTGAATGCAAAGGTAGCTTGGGGCTAGTCACTCTAAGTTTCTTCTCTGTTGAAAAATGTATAGTGAAAAAATGTGTAGAAGCCGGTGGAGATAAGAAGTTGTCAGGAACTAATAAAAAATGATACAGATAGAAAGTTATAGAACCTAATAAATACATTACTGACACTCCAAAGATATTCATCTTCAGTAAGAGATTGGTCCTCACTTTTTCAATTTTCTCCAAATACCTCAACTTTTCTCAAACATAACTATATCCTAATATATTAAACATAGACCAACAATATATTAAATGACAATATCTGCTACCAACTACTGTTTCAAAATCATTGTTAAAATCATGTCGGTATATACATATTACATAATTATATATATATACCACCAAACAAAAAGTATATTATAAATATAATGAAGTACTTCGAACTCCATCCTATTTACGTGCTTGTACAACAATATATATAAAAATTATCACGTAACCAATGCAAACATTAACTAGGTGGCTTGCGTATTAGCTAAAGATTCATTTCATACTCTCAAAAATCCAATAAAACTCCCCCATTTTTGTGTTAGAGATTCTCCTTTTACAAATCACCAAAAAAGAGAATGTCTATTTAAAATAATTGAACCACTAATCAAGATCTTAACTTTGACCATCTACACTAACCATGATAAACTTAGATAAAAAGAATTACATTAAATTCAAGTTTAAATACAATTAGAATAATTTTATAAAAATATTTTTCATTTTAAGACTAAAGTTTTAAACAATTGAGTAAATGCAATCAAAGTTAATAATTGTGGATTTCTAATAAGGGGAATTTTATTAGGTACATTTGTGAGGTGAATTGGTCATAAGACATGGGTTGTTTTTGTGATAAAATATTTGTTAAGTGAAAGCAAATTTGAGTTTTAATTTAAGAGATTAATTTTGGAATTCGTCATTATTTATATTTAATATATTTGGTCTTTATACTTTAAAAATAATAAATGGAGTTTTTATCATTTAACAAAATTATTATTTTTTACATGACAAATGATATATCACGTGTGTATCCATGCATTAAAATACAAAAAAAAAATGGTTTTATCGACAAACATATTTCGTTAGAAATAGTCAAAATTTGTCAGTAACGAATTATAGACGATCATTTATCTGTCGGTAATACCTTTGTTGGTAAACATTACTAACAAATATTGATCGTCAGTAATTATTGATGAAAAAATGTCATCGGTAATTATTGAAGGAATAGGCTGTTGGTAAACATATATGTCTGTGTGTATCCTTCTCTCTCCCCTCCCACCTTCCTTGTCAATCTTCCCTCCCCCACCTTCGTGAGCTTTTCCTCCCCTCCCCTATCCTCCCTCGCCACTCTTCCCCTCCTCCCCGCCTATTGCTCACAACTCCCCCATGATCACCATGCTTAAAATTCACAAGTTATAAACATTATCTTTTTTTTTCTTTAAATACTATGTAACTTTTTCATTCCTTAAAAATTTGAATATTATTAATATGATTCCTTCTACCATTAAGCTTCTGCCTCAATATAAATAATTTGTTGTGCGATTTTTTTTTTCTTTGTTATTATTACAAGTTAATTTTGTTTTCAAAATTTTGAAATCGTAAAATGAGAATTGGAGATCCTTAAGTCACGCTTCTCTTTTTTTGTGTATTTTCTATGGTTTATAGGGAAATGTGGAAATAATTATAATGTTTGGATAATGGGGTTTCCTTTTTACTACGATTAGATTAAGCAAGTTTTAATTTTTTAATGAGAAGGCAAGATTTGTTTGGGTGTGGTTTGAGCTTAGGGTTGGTAGATCTTAGGTGTTAAATTTTTGTTTTTGTTTAGTTTGAGATTTTGTATTATTGATATTTTATTTTCTTATTTTTGAATTAATTGGGGTTATTATGAACCCTTCAGAGGGGACATCTTGTTCTACAACTCATGCCTAGTATGACTAATCAAGAAACGAAGCCATATTTTCCTACTTGTGATCCAATTGTGTTACAAAATGTTTAGATGAAAGTGACGGTGTGGTTACAAAATATTTAGATGAAAGTGTAGAAGGTTTATGAATTAGGGACTTTGTGCATGTTGATCATGGTGGGGGAGGTAAGAATGATGAGCCACGAATGAGGGAGAGGATGAATGATAAGAAGAGTGAGGGAAGGGAGGAACAATGAGGAAGGTGGGGGAAGGTCAGGAGCGATAGGGAGGGTGAGAGAGGGTAAGAGCGACAAGGAGGGTACACGTGGACACAAATATGTCTTAAAGTGTCTTGATAGAATTTTGCAACCTAAAGTGATGACAATCTCAAAATCTAAGGACTTTTCAACGATGACCATTGTCTCTTTGTTTGGAAAGCTTATGGAGAATGTAATTGAGACAAATCGATTGAATAAACAAGAGATTAATGAGAAAAAGGCAAAGAACATTGCATTGAAGTCAAACACTCAAAAGAATGATGAGTTAAATGAAGGTGTGGTTGAGTTCAATGACAATGAAAACTTAAATCTCGTTGTCAAGAAGTTTAAAAAATTTTCTCAAGAAAAGAGAAGGTAATCAAAAGAGGTACTACTCTGAAAGAAATAAATCTACTAGTATTTCTAATTTTACATGTTACAATTAGAGAAAACAAGGACATATCAAGATTAAGTGTCCAAACTTTAACCAAAACAAGACAAAAAGTGATGATGATTCAACAAGTAGCTCATCAAAAGATGAAAATGAGGAAACAAATCTATGTCTCATGACTGGCTACGAGTCATCATCATTAAGTCAGGCAAGTTCTCAATCCTCAAAAGATGAAAATAATTATTATCAATTACTACATTCTTTTAAGGAATTACATGATGAAGCATATAGGATTGTTGTCTTAAATAATTGTTTAAAATGTTTAAATAATTTGCTCGAAAATAAAGTTAACTTGTTGGAAAAATAATTAACCAATTTAAAAAGGGGATTTTTAAAATCTAGACACGGTTTACAAAAATTCAACCCATGATTGTGAAAATCAACTTATTTCAAAACCTTGTGAAAACTCTACTATTTTAAAAAATAAAGTTAAATATCTTTTGAAAACTTGTGCAGGGCTTGTAAAAGGAAAAGCCAATTTGGAAGTTGTTCTTGGTTCAAAAAATTGCATTTTTGGAAAAGTTAGAATTGGTTGCAATTCCTTCTTTGAAAATAAAGTTAATAAGTTTACAAATTTATTTTTTTACAAGAAAATCAAGTGATATTTCTTTCATAGTTTGAAATTATTGTAGGAGAAAAGGTCATGTTTTTAAAAATTGTAATGTTAGAAAATTTAATGTGCCTAAAAGATGTTTGAAATGGATCCCAAAAGGACCAAGGAATTGGATCAAATCTATTAAGGATACCATATAGTATTAATTTATTGTGAAGGTCTTGAAGTATGACAAAAAGGATATGTAGTATTTAGATAATGAGTGTTCTAAGCATATGACTAGTGATAAAGGAAAATTTGCAAAGTTGGTCTTCGAGAATGAAGGTTTTGTGACTTATGGAGATAAAAATAAAAGAAGAATTCCTGGAACAAGAACCATAAGTAATGGATCTTCATTCAACATCAAAAATTTTCTCCTAGTTGAGGAATTAAAGCATAATCTAATTAATATAAGCCAATTTTGTGATAAGGGATATAAAGTAGTTTTTGAACTTATTCATTGCCTTAATTTTTATGCATTTTGTAGTATTGTGATAATAGGGGAAAGAGTGAATAACATATACTTTCTTGATCTACATCATGCATTAAATAATGTACATTGTTTTCTTACGAAAGAAGATTATACATGATGGCATAAAAGACTTTATCGCATACACATGCATCATTTAAACCGCTTAAAAAGAAAACATATGGTTGAAGGACTACCACAACTCAAGTTTGTAAAGGACAAATTGTGTGAAGCATGAAAAAAAAGAAGAAAAACTAAGGTTTCTTTTAAGCCTAAGAACTATGTTTCAACAAATAGACCTTCAGAACTGCTTCACATGGATCTATTTATACCTTCACGACCTATAAGTCATAGTGGAAACTTCTATGAATTAGTCATTGTAAATGATTTTTCTATGTACATATGGACACTAGTTTTAGAATCCAAAAGTTAAACATGCCATGCTTTCAAAACAATTGTAAAATTATTTCTATCAAAAGTGATGGGAGAGTTTTAAAATGAAAAGTTTGAATGCTTTTGTGAAAAACATGATGTACAGTATGATATCTGGGCCGAGCGGTTAAAGATATATCTTATTCAAGATATAAAATAATCAAGAATATCTACTTAAAGATATTTAGTAACTAACCAGATTTTTAGGTAAGTCTGTTTATATTATATTCTGTTTATATTTTATTCTGTTTATATTTTGTTGGGTTTATATCGGTTCAAGGTCCATGAGACAAATTATAAATAGAGAGCCAAGGCCACAAGCCAGGTATCTTCCGATCACTTCCAATTATCTTCCAATTATACTTCATTCACATTCAACTCATATTCTCAAATACTCAAATAGTGAAAACCCTTCACTAAATATTCAATCAAGAGCCGAGGCTCTTCAATACACGCCTGACTTGGGCGTCGGAGTGCCATTGCAGGTACCTCCCCCTCCGGTCAAAGCTTGAAGATCACCGAACGGTCAAGGGTGAAGGAAAGCGAGCGGTCAAGATCCAGGAAAAGCGAGCAATCCGACCAGTCCAAGCGTCAGAAAGCGGGAAGGCCACGTCATCCAGGTTAGTGTCTCGGTCCCCAAAAATTATCACCGAAACA
>NC_028357.1:14468122-14511431 GCF_000741045.1 Vigna radiata var. radiata | reverse complement strand
AAAAGCGAGCAATCCGACCAGTCCAAGCGTCAGAAAGCGGGAAGGCCACGTCATCCAGGTTAGTGTCTCGGTCCCCAAAAATTATCACCGAAACACATGATATAAAACACAATTTTCTGCTCCTAAACTTCTTAACAAAATGGTATGGTTGAGAAAAAGAATATATCACTTAAGGAACTTGTTCAAACTATTTTGAATGAAACTTTATTGCAAAAATACTTTTGGATTAATGTTGTTAACATAATTAGTTATGTTTTAAATCGTGTGTTGATTAGGAAAGAAGTTTCTTATGGTTTTGGATCATATTTGGAATGAAGACCAAAACCAATGGAAAGCATTACAAACTCATATTCAATGTGGAGATGGTGATTGGATGAAGTACAAAAAATGGAAATGAATAGAGATTGTGGCACTATTTTCTTTTCATGAATGGTGATGATTGATGTGTGTAGGTTCTTATGTTAATTGTTTTTGTGTTAATAGGCCTATGTTAGGTGAACTAAAGGTACCGAAAAATTTAGAGATGGAAGATGAATGTAGTGGGGAAGAGAGCCTGAGGAGATGTTGTAGAAGAGGGGTGATGTTAAAAATGAAACATGTGTCTAAAAACAAATGACAAATGGGTGACGTGACACATAACATTTTCCATGTCATGAAAATGTTAAAGCCATTAGAAATTAAAGATTGAATCCATGCATTTATTAAATTTGAGAACATAAAAGGATCAAACTTTGAAATAGGTGATAGTCAAAATTATCATGTTTTTTATTACGTTTATTTTTATCTTTTATTGGAACTATTGTTATTATTATTTTAAATAATTAAGGTTTTATTAAATAATTTTAAAAAAGATAAATATTTTATCTTTTGTTTGTTTTTTTATTATTATCTTTTTAGATTATTAATATTTTATTAGATAATTTTAGAAAAGATAAGAATTTAGATTTTATTTGTGAAATATTGTATAGATAAATGAAAATCTAAGAAGATATAAGAATATATATTAACATATATAAATAATTATCAGTTTTAATTTATTCAAATACAAATTTCAGGTCGGGTTAGCTCAGAATATATAGGAGTAACTAATTTCCTTCTTCATTGGAGTTGGAATTTTAACTTTTTGTGATTTTTTCCAATCAATATACTTGTTTACATTACTCTTGTGTTATATTAGTGTTCTCAATTGCATGATTATTGATTGTTTATTTTATGGTAGCATAAATTTAATTACTTTCTAAAATTTAGAATTATCTATATTACAAATCAAATCTTTTCATTACATCAAAATTCTTAACCTTAATTTATAAATAATTGTAGTTTCACTTAACAATACAAGTCTCTAAGAAAAATGATATATAAAATTTCCACTTATAAATTGATACATTTGCCAATATTATAACAATAGAAACTAAAACAAAATTTATTTTACTTTCTAGAAACCAAAAACTTAGTTAATCCATAATGAAATCAAAACTATATTATTCAATTTGTTTGTTTATCAATGTAATGATTGTGACAACCCAAATATATAACAAATATATATATATATATATATATATATATATATATATATATATATATATATATATATATAAAGACATCATCAAATATAATACTAGAAAGCAGTTAGAGAAGTATTTAGAGTCACGGGATTACAGTCATTGATAACGGTTCAAAAACCGTTATTTTGATACTTGAATTTGATGTCAAACACACTCTTTATGACTTAGAATTAGCTTGAAATCATGCATTTTGCTTAAGTTAGGAAATAAGAGAGTCAAAGGTGGTTTTCTTGGTTTTATGCTTGGTTTTCTCATGATGTGGCAGGTTTAATCTAGAATTGAATGAAGGAAGTTGAAGGAGAAAAAGGGAACAAATGAAGAACCGCAACCACCGTGCTCAGCGCTAACCTAGTGCTGAGCGCCAGCCTTGTGAAAGAAGTCTCTGGCCAGCGCCTAAACGTCAACGCCGAAGGGAAATCAAGTGTCGCGCCCACCACTGAGCAGTACCACTAAGCTCCAACTTCTTCAGATAGATATGATACAACGCTTAAGCCCCAACGTTGAGGGGAACCAAGGGTATCGCGCCCACTACTAAGCGGCGTTACTGAGCGCCGGTCTTTGGGCTTGGGCTAATTTCTGCCTTATTTTAATGAACTATAAATAAATTTGTATGACCTTGAGAGATCATCTTTTGGCAAAAAGGACACAAAAACGCCTTCTTCACCCCTTGGAGGCGAATTTTGGATGCGGGAGCTCCAACTTATCAAATCTAGACATGGGGAAATTCTCTTGGGAGCAATATTACCCAGACATAGGGATAGGAGAACCAATTGCCTTAAGCTTTTGTGAGAATTAATGTAATGCATGATCAATTGCTAGGGATACTAGACATAGTAAAGTAGTAATTAGGATATGCTCTTTTCACCAAGACATTGGAATTAGGGTAAATTAGAAAGTGGCATTAACATTAATGAAAGAGTAGAATTTGTAAATATATGAGAGTTGATTAGGAGGAATCGAAAAACCTCAACAACACCTTTCATCCATACCGTACAACTGTCAATTGATCAATTTTGCATGCATATTTCAATTTCGTCTTTTGCATTTTAAAACCCTAATTTTCTTTATTCAAGTCTTATTAAAATCAAGAAATCACACGAAAGTCTGGGCCCATGAGTCTCTAGTGAAACGATGTTCGGTCTTACCGTTTATATTACTTGATACGATTCGGTACACTTGCCGGACCCTTAACAAGTTTTTGGCGCCATTGTTGGGAACTCGTGGTTTAACTATTCTAGTAGTGTGATTATTGATTAACTTTGACTTAATTTTTTTATGTTTATTTTTATTTTTGTTCTTATAAATTTTTTTTAGGGTTTTGTGCCTAATATTTGTAGGATGCAATATGAACAAGAATTTAACTATATGGGCACTCAATTCTACCAAGATAATCTCAACTACTGGTGGGAACCTCACTCAAGCATGGATCAAAGTCAATTTGGGAAAGCTGCCGAAAAATTTGAGGGATTACAATGGTTGAGTGAGGAAGATAAAGAAGAGGAGAAAGAAAAAGAAGTGGTTGAGAAAAAAAAAGAAAAGATATTATGTGTAAAAATAAAGAAAGGAAGAGAAAAGAAAGAGAGGATGAGAGGAAGAAAGAAAATATCATATGAAAAACCCCATCCTCATCTAAAGAAATATCATAGAAAGGAGAAGGAATTCAAGTGCTTTATGGAAATCTTCAAGAAATTGGAAATTAAAGTTCCTATGATTGAGATATGAAAACAGGTGTTTGGCTTTATTAGACTTCTGAAGAAATTCAGTAGAAAGAAGAAAAAGAAAGAATACTCAGAAAGGAGAAATACCAGCTCTAATGATGGGTGTCATTGATAGCATTTAGTGATGAATGCTGATGATAATTAGAAAGATGTTCATCCACTGAAGGATGATTGAGCTTTATAGGGTCAGGTTTGTGATGTTAAACAAGCGCTACCTGGGAGGCCACCTAGTTGATTGTTTATCTTTGTTTTAATTCAGTTCTAGTTGCATTTTAGGGCTTAAGTGTTGCATATGTGAGGAGAATTGCATATAATTGAGAGTTGAATTTGAGTGATACAAGTCTAAAAACTCTTAGGGCGAGCCAATAAGAGGAAAAAAATTGAAAATCGCGTCTGCCACTCTACATTGCATATTGCTTTTGGGCTTTTAAAAAAAAGGCTCAACATTAGTGGCCCATTTGCAAATTTTAAACAGCCGTAGGTCTCGCCCAAGCGTCCCAGTTAGACTTTCACTCACTTTTGCTACTCTCAAGAGCTTTCCAAAGAGTTCTCTACACTTTTCTCTTCACCCATTCTCTTTAAACCCTTTCTCCATTATATTTGCACCATTCCAACTTCAAAGTTTGAGGTTTTTGAGAGATTACAACACTTGGGTCTCATCAATAATCACGATTTTGAGGATGCTGAGGTTGGAGATGAGGAGGACTCTGATGATAGTATGGGCTGAGAAGTAGACATGGCATCTATTGATGGATGCCAACTACATTAGAACATGATTTCTCTTTATCTTTTTGCTTTGTAATTTGAACTTTTATTTGCTTCAATTGAGTAGTGTAGGGTTAATGTACTTGGTCTGACATTATATCTGATGATGGTTTGATTGATATTGTTGCATGATGAGTGTTGCTTAATGATGCTTGATATTGATTGATGTTGAGATTGCACTAAATGCTGATATACAGGTGGTGGTTCACAAGCTTTTTGAACAAATGCATGATATGATTATGATTGTGGTTATGATGCTAAGCAAGGTAATTATCTAGAATGTTTGGAATTATGATTGAGCTTATGAGTGAGGTTTTTGAACTCCAGAGTTTTTGATTGAATGATTGCTATCTACTTGAAAGCATAAGTGATATTGCTCAGGTTTCTATGATTGATTGAATTGCATATATTTGCATATGATCAAGGCCGTTTTTGAATAAGCCCTTTCTTAGCCAATGCAAAGTTGTCATCCCATGAAAAGAGCCACGTGTTCTACCCTTTTTTAACCTAAGCCTTAAACAATATGTGAATTCCTTTTTGAAAAATCTTTACCTTGAGTTAAGATGAGAATTATTGTGTGGTATTGATTAAAGGTTAAAGTTTGGGGTTGTTGGGAGAATTGAAAGAAAGATAAGCATTGAGCTAATATGTTGAGCAAAGCATGAAAAGATAGAAAAGATAGAATGAAAAGAAAAGCTCAATGCAAAGAAAAGGGGAAAGTTGGGAATGAGTGAGATTGGTAAAAAGAGAGTTTGAGCTTGAAATATGAATGCTTGAATAACTCTCTTAACGCAAGGATTTTGTGATCTAGAAAAATAAGTTTTCTTGTTAGCCCAACCATACTATAAGCCTTGAAAAGTCCTTGTGATGACATGTGTGTGTGATGATGATTGATTGTGGTAAATGAAAGGCAATTTTGCTCTATGTGACATGTTGATAGTAGAGGGAATAAGTGACCTTGAAACACTTGAGTGATTCAGTGAAACACCTTGTTTAGTGAGAAAAGATTCCATGAATTTATGATTTCATTTGTGCTTAGCTAATTGATCATTCATGAGAATAGCATCTGTTGGATATTATATTACTGTGTGAACACTATGATGAGCATTGATAATGAAGGCATGTGTGCATCTTGACTGAATTCTTTTGATGGACAGATTTGAGTGATTACTTGTCTTGAAAAAGAGTTTGAATGTGATTGAACCATTCTGATGATTGGTGAAAGACTGAGTTACATTTTGTTTGCTTGAGGACAAGCAAAGTTCTAAGTTTGAGGTTGTGATAACGGTTCAAAAACCATTATTTGGATACTTGAATTTGATGTAAAACACACCTTTTATGACTTAGGATTAGCTTGAAATCATGCATTTTGCTTAAGTTAGGAAATAAGAGAGTCAAAGGTCGTTTTCTTGGTTTTATGCTTGGTTTTCTCATGATTTGGTAGGTTTTATCTGGAATTGAATGAAGGAAGTTGAAGGAGAGGAGAGTTGGACTCAAGAGAAAGAGAAAAAGGGAACAAATGAAGAACAACAGCCATCGCGCTCAGCGCTAACCTAGTGCTGAGCGCCAGCCTTGTGAAAGAAGTCTCTGGCCAACGCCTAAGCATCAACGGTGAGGGAAAATCAAGTGTCGCGCCCACCGCTGAGCGCCAACTTCTTCAGATGGATACGACACAACCCTTAAGGGTCAGTGCTGAGGGGAACCAGGGATATTGTGCCCATCGCTGAGTGGCGCCGCTGAGCGCCAGTCTTAGGGCTTGGGCCAATTTTTGCTTTGTTTTAATGAACCATGAATATATTTGTACGACCCTGAGAGGTGATCTTTTGGCAGAAAGGACGCACAAGCACCTTCTTCACCCCTTGGAGGCGGATTTTGGATACGGGAGCTCCAAGTTATCAAATCTAGGCTTTTTTCTATTCATTCTTTTCATTATTTTCATCTAGTTTCACCATGTCCATGGTGAACTAAACTCCATTGTTGTTGAGGAAAATGATATAATCCTTTGATACTCTCATATATTGAATTGATGCTTTTATTCATTAATTGTTAGATTTTTTTCCTCCATTATATTTGCATGCTTTGTTTAAGACATTATTCAATAGCATAATCTTTGATTATATCTTTATGGACACATATAGATAGATCTAGATACGAGGAAATTCTCTTGGGAGAAAGATTACCTGGACATAGGGATAGGAGGACCAATTGCCTTAAGCTTCTATGCGAATTAATCTAATGCATGATCAATTGCTAAGGAGACTAGACATAGTAACCTAGTAATTAGGATAGGCTCTTTTCACTAAGATATTAGGATTAGGGTAAATTAGAAAGTGGCATTAACATTAATGAAAGAGTAGAATTAGTAAATACATGAGAGTGGATTAGGAGGAATCAGAAAACCCCAACAACACCATTCATCCATACCGTACAACTGTCAATTGATCAATTTTGCATGCATATTTCAATTTCGACTTTTGCATTATAAAACCCTAATTTTCTTTATTCAAGTCTTATTAAATTGAAGAAATTACATGAAAGTTTAGGCCTATGAGTCTCTAGGGAAACGATATTTGGTCTTACCGTTTATATTACTTGATAGATTCGATACACTTGTTGCACCCTTAACAGTCATCCTTAAAAGGCTAGTAATTTAAAACTTTAAAACCGAACATAATATCTCAAAATGACATAAGGGAAACTAGGAGAGTTCCTAGGAAACTAAGCTACAACATCATCATCTCCTTCCAAAGCACGCTCCAAGGAACTTCATCTTCTTCTGCTCACGTCCAAGTGGATGATCATTGCAAATGAAAACAGACACACACATACAAGGCACAGACACAAAAGCAAAGGTGAGATAATTATATAGAAAGCATACATGTAGAAGTAGATACATATAAGAGTTAACTTCAATTAAAGCAAGATAAAACATACATCCTATACATGTGATATTCTAGACTTGACTCGTCCAAACTTTAGAATGATAGTCAAGCTATGGCGAGTCTTGAACTCGTGGTTACTTATGATACTTGGGTTCCCCACCCTGCCACACTCACGAGGTTACCTGTTCCGGGCCTTGAGGCGTACTGGAAGCCCCCAAGACTAAGACCTCCTGCTACTCCTCACCACATGGTTCAATCCTCTCTTTGTGAGCAGAAAGACCATTGGAGTTTCAGGATGACCCCTAAGACTAAGCTCCTACTTTCATTCTAAACACTAAAAATCTCACCAAGAGATTCTACACTTTGAAACTTGAATTACTCTCTTGAATCACACCCCATCCGCTTTATAGTCAAACATTTAACTACAATCAATATACATCTTTGGACATCATAATACAACACTATAAACATTAAAGCATGCTTCCCAAACCAATCAACATTCACCCAAAGCACCACATCAAACAGGACAAAAGAGAGTGAACTAGACATAACGCTTTTCGCAAAGCGCACCAGATGTGCACAGTGAAATCAGGATGATTCGCATATTGCACGCCTAAGTTTCGCCTCGCAAATTACATCACAGAGGTGAAAAACTTCAGATAATTCGCATAACGCACCATGCCAGCCTTGCGAATTACCTAGGCAAAGAGTACTCCTCTGCATGGACTCGCTATGCGAAGCAATCCGCATAGCGAGTCTGCATAATCTGCTGAATGACCAATTGTGCAGATTATGCCCACTCACACCCTCTATACCAATTCTAGTCCCTTTTTCCCATTTTCTAAGACCTCTAGATCGTGATTATGTCCCAATTAAACCTGTTTAGATAATTTCTAGCATTCCTCTAATGATTTTTAAGTGATCAAAACTCAATTCACCCTCTAGGATACCTAAATAACCACCTAAAGACCCAAAATCCATTCTACTATTTTTAACATGTTTTAGACCTTTCTTATGTGCCTAGCAAATCACCTTTGACTTATCTAAATTGTCCAAACTATCCTATTGTACTCTATACCCCAAATGCCCAATTTACATATCTCACTTCCTCTCACGGTAAGCTCAACCACCACCCCAAACCTCTGACTTCTAATCCAACATCACCACAACAGTATTTCCATTCCAGATACTTTCAACATATCACATTCCAGCATCCGAATTCATCTAATACAGTTTGTAATTAGTACATTTCCAATTTACAAATTCACACTTAACATTCAAAGATCACAAATAACTATAATACAATAAATTTAACAAACATTCACATCAATTATCAAATTAAATTTATTTAACAAATATTCACAGCACAGCTAATTGGAGATACCCTAACAGTACCTCCGCACAAAGATAAGTTCAACAGTACCTATAAACCACCAAATTGGTGTAGAGTACAAACCTTAGAGCTTGATTGGGTAGAAAACATGAAGAGAACACTTAACTAGTTACATGCAACCAACAAAGTTGCATGCCCTAGCTTCCAAAAACAGTGGAGAAGAGGGCAGAATGACTTACCCAACTAGAACGAAGAACTAATTGGATGAATGGGAAGCCGTCGACTCCAGGAAAGTGAGGGCACCACCTATTTGAAAATGCAACGGTGAAAAATTGAGAAAGGGTAGAGAGAAGGTATAGAAAGATTTAGGGGAAAAGAGTTCTAGAGAGAGAAAGAGGGAATTTAAGCTTCATGAACTCAGACTTTGGAATACCCTTTCTAAAGTTAGGGTGTCTTGGTGTTTAAGGCTTGAATACCTCACACAAGGTCCAATAACCCTTTGGCTCAAATTTTCAAGTCCTCAGAATGAATTTGTGTACAAAAAATTTATCTTCCATTTTTTGTTTTTATAAATCATTACAAAAAGAAAACTTTATGTTCAAGTAAAATCTAATTCTTAACTGACATAATTCAAATATAGTTGATAAATTATTTTTAGACAGATAAAAAGATACAAAATAAAAACAGTTAAAATTTTAAATTATATTTCTCTAAAATATGATATTGACAACTATATAACAAAATTATTAATTAATAGTAAGTGAGAAAAGTAAAAAAAGGTCATGATAATCTTTCTTCTTGTTTTCAAATTTAATAGTTATTAGTGTTTTATCTAAAAAGTAACTATTTTTTAAACTCATATTTTAAAATAATGAAAGTATATTATTTTATTTTAATGAGAAATGTGTGAAAAAAATTTCGGAAACCAAGTCCCATTATACACTAACTAAACTTTAGTAATGCATATATATATATATATATATATATATATATATATATATATATATATAATATGACACATTTATTTTATTTATTCTATAAATTTTGTGTTGGCTCATTACATTAATTTGGTATATAAATTTTTTCTTTTACAAAAAGCTAAAACTGAAATGAAGTGATTATCACTAAGAAATTATTATTTTTTATTAAATTTAGGAATATAATATTTAAATTATTTTAATTATTAAACCTAAGAATAATTAAAGTTATATCAAATTTATTTTTATTTTTGTTTATACTAAACATTTACCAAATATTTAGATTTTGAATGGATGGGGAAGCTTTGGAATAGAATTTTCAAGGGATTAAAGAGTTGAAAAAGTCAGCAAAAGTTTATAAAGTGATCTAAGCATGTTATTAGTGTTTATAACTCATGCCATCAAAGCAATTACAGAAGTTCAAAATCAAGATTTATATTAAATAAATCCTAACAAATTTAAAAACTCTATATTTGTAGAGTCCGAGTTATGCCTAAAATAAGGAGGAAAGTTTTGAATCTAAATTTTGAAAATTTTCATTATTACTCATTTTTCTATATAAATATTATTTATATAGAAATATTTTTTATTTTTATCGAGAAAGACGATTTCTAGAATTTAAAGGAAATTTGACACTAAAATTGAAATTCAAGCTTGGTTTGTGATTATTAAATATGTTTGTCAAGCGACAACATGACTTTTTGAACAATATTTAATTGATGAGATGAGGACTTAGAAGAGAAGAACACACTCGAAGTAATCCATGATTGATGCAAAAGTCAATTCAACTTATTTGATTTTAATTCAATGAATTAGTCCTTAAGGATTCTCTATTGATGAAGGACACCGAGTGAAATTCAAAGAAGAAAATAGAAGAAGTGGAAAAGCCAAAAACATAATTGAGAGAAAAGAGAAAACGAGATGAAAAGATAACTTCTAAAAGAAAAAATTCTACAAGTTTAAAGCACAATTAAGCGATATATAGACTTGGAAATTTGAAGTAAACATGAGTCTAATTATGTTCTCTAATTAGATCAATAAACCAAATTACAAAAAATTTAAGTTAATACAAAAAGAATCTAATCCGTGTAAGTTGATTTACAAAATTTTAACAAATCTACCTCAATTTCAAAATATCATAGAAAATAATTAAGAACTTCAAGTTCAACAAACTATATATTCATTTTTAAGCACTAAAAATATAGAATCCGATGCAACTGAAATCAACAACAACAAAAAAAAAGTGTATATAAAAACTTTTATGGCCATAATAATGAATAAACGTCACATAAGCAATAATACAAAATTAAAACTAATATGTACGTAATCCTAATTTATTCCTATTGAAAAAAAATAAATTAAAAACTGAAAATAAAATATATGAAAAGTGCATTCATTATAAAATAAAACTTTAAATATATGTGCAAAATATGTATCATTAATTCTAATTCACTTTTAATCCGAGAAAAACTTGAATCATAATTTAACTTTTTTTCTCAATCATAATATAGTAATTTATTGGTTTAAAATGAAAGGTATTTAACTTTTAAAATAGTCAAGTTCTAAAATATACTAATAAAGATTTAGGCATTTAATTTTCGTAATAGTCGTGTTTGAGTATAAAAATTATTTTACCCGTATGGATTAGAATTAAGATTGGTCGACCAGGAAAGTGGAGTGACTGTTTAGTCATAAACCACAAGGAACCTTAAGTACAACTATTAAATAAGCTTACAGGTAAGTCTTATTAATTAGGCAGTGGGTCGTGATTACAATACAACTAATCATAAGCCCATCTCAAAACTTATAAATGGTAAGATGGTAGGTGACTACATTTATTGTTAATTTAATATTTTACTGTGACAAGTTGACAACCAATAGGCTAAAATACTAACTTGAGCGTGGGAGTGTTTTTGACAAGTACTCGCCCGCATTTGGGGTTTGAACATCAAGATTATAGAAGAAGTTGACTAAAGATACTCAAGATAATGTTAAGTGACTAGAGCCAAGTGTGAAGGAGTGTTTGTTTACGCAAAAGAAGAAGGCTCTCTTCAAAGAAGCTATTACATCTAGTTACATCATGTTTGCCCCTACGTAAAAGAAGAGTCTCTTCAAAGAAGCTATCGTTGCCACCAAGTTGAAGAAGGGCACTAAAGAAGAGTCTCTTTATGACCAAACGGTCGCCCCACTCTATTGTTTTGTTTTGCAAGTTATATTTTCAAAAGGCAAAGAAGACTCTATGGTATCCTGGTAAATTTTAAGAGCTTTGAAAAGATTTATGAATCTTAGATATGTCTTAAGTGTCTAGAAATAGTTAAAATACCATTTTTTTAGAAATTAACGGGTAATAATCGATTACCAAGGGTGATAATCAATTATCAAAGTCTTAAAATATTTATTTTGGCTTCAACATACAAATTTGGCTTTGAAATCGATTATCAAAAGTCATAATCGATTATATTAAGTTATAATGTAAACAAAACTTTTTAAAAAAAAAACTTGGAATCTGTTTTAGATTTTTAGGAGAATATTACAGTTAAGGGGGGGTAATTTTAATGATTTAAAGGGAGCAAAATTCTTTTTGAATTAACTAATTTTGGAGAGCATAAGGATTAAATGACTTTTTTATTATGATAAAAAAAGGGAGAGAAATTTTTTGATTGACATCTTTGGACATTTCGTGATAACTAATACCTATTTGAGGAGGAGATATATGATTATGTTGATATCTTGTTATTTATCTCTATTCTGGATTAATTATTATTTTTCCCTTAGTTGTGAATTAAGAACAGAACCTTCAAGAGCAAAACATATCACAAGCCTTCAACAAATTTTTTATATTATTTTTCATGAAGAACTGTTGAAGAATTAAACAAGTGCTTTTTTCCAAGAAATACTTTGAAGACTCAATAACTTAGTAGTTAAAGACTTGTAATTTGTATATTGTAATTAATATAGTAGTTCAAGAGTCAATAGGTAGAACCCAAGTAGCATAGCATTCAAAAAAGGTTTTGTTTTTCATAAAAGTCTTGTGATAATCGATTATCACTAAGGATAATCGATTATCACAGTAATTATTATTTGGAAATGTTTATGAAGTAATCGATTATCACTTATGATAATCGATTATTAATGGTAGTTGCGAACCCAACTCTTAGTTTTCTGACCTAATTTTCAAATGCACGAGTCTATAAATAATTAACTTAAACATAATTTAAAACAAAACTTTTCACTAAGAGTATTAGAGTTGTGTGCCTAAGGGAAACTCTCTGTTTTGTGAAAAGGGAGTTTGTGTTAGTTGGTGCTTATAGGAGGAAGTGCTCTTTCTTAGTCTTTCTAAGTGGTGAAGTATAGCTACAAAGAATCAAGTTGTTCATCTTTTTGTGCGTCAAAAGGATGTTCCTTTCATCTCTTATTTTTTAAGAGAGGTGGTTTCTAATCACAATCTTAATTTCTCTATTGTAAATTGTTACTTATTTTAGTAGAAAGGTTAATCCCTCTTTTGTAGAGATTAACAATTAGACATAGGGTCTTTTGATCCGAACCAGTATAAAAATTACATGTGTAATTTTTGTCTTTCCTTCTCTTCTTTGTTTCCTTGCTTTTATTCAAAGTATTTTTTTAGTTTCATTAAAGAAATTTTTAAAAGCAAAACTCTATTAAAAAGGAAGTGATTTTTAACTTGAACCAATTCACCTCTTTTGATTTTCCACTACACATTTTCTATAATTGGTATTAAAGCTTGCTTTGACATTGTTTCAAATTTTTTAAAAATGGTTGGACAAAACCAAGTTTATTTTGAGGGTGCTTCCATCGACAAACCTCCATTTTTTACTAGTGATAACTATTCGTTCTGGAAAGTCATAATTAAAATATTTTTGGGGTGTGTTGATAGGGGTATTTGGGAAGCTGTTGTGAATTGTCCTCTTGTTCCTATTGTTATTATTGATGGTGTGCAAGAAGAAAAACCTTATTTACAATAGACTACTGAAGTAGGAGGTTCTACTTTAGTCTTAGATGAATTTTACAAGATCTTTGTATGCAAGACAACTCAGGAGATGTGGGAGGTTCTATGTGTAACTCATGAAGGAATTAACGGAGTGAAATGTGCTAGGAAGAACACTTTGATATATGAGTATGAGATGTTCAGGATGCAACAAGGGGAAACAATCATTTATGTGAAAAAGTGATGCACTCACATCTTGAACCATCTTTTAGGTTTAGGTAAAACATTGAGACTAACGAATTAAATGTTAAAATTCTAAAATCTTTCAACAAGACATGGAAGTCAAAGGTTACTGCGATAACTAAGTCTCAGGACTTGACGTCCATGTCTATGGCTGTGCTTTGTGGAATGTTGACAAAGCATGAGCTCAAGTTGACAAACCAAGGAAAGAAGAAAAAATTGGCCTAACTGAAATTTCAAAAGGCAAGAATTCAAAGAAGGATAAGGAATCTGGAGATGAAGACTCAGATGACGAAAATATGATTCAAATTATAGGTTTTGTGGTTACAGATAAAAAGGGCACGTTAATACGGATTGTCCAAACATAAAAAATGGTGAAGAAAAGAAAGAAAATAGGTTTTTCGAGAAGAAGAGAGTGTATATTGCTCGGGATGACAATGCATTAAGCACCTTCAGCTCAAGTGATTGTGATGAGCAAGCAAACCTTTGCTTAATGGCCAACAGTGAATTATCTGGAAGCCAAGTATATCTAGCAATAATTATGATTATGATGAATTGCATGATGCATTTCAACAATTACTGCATGAATCAGAAAAACTGAATATTGCTCATAGGAAATTAAAGAAAGATTTTAAAGAATTACAATTGAAATTTGAAAAAAACGATCTCATGTTTTGAAATTTAATCAAATAACATTAAAATGGGTTAATAACTAGAAAATAACTTAGGGTAAAAACACAAGACTTAGAGCCTAAACCCCAAACAGACACAACTTAGGAAACAAGAAAAACATAGGAAAACACTTAGGTCCTAGGAAATAGAAAAACAACTAGCCTAATACACCTAGGCGCATACCTAGACGATGTCTATTCTAAAAGCGTCCAAGAGAGATTGAGTTAAACACTCAATGCTTAAAATACTTGGATTAGGTATTTGGCTTCTCCTGAAAACAAAAATAGGTCGAGACAATGTCTTCGACAAATACATTAAGAGACTTAATTATTAAAACACAAAAGAAAGCCTAAGCAAGCTAAACGCTATCTGTCTAAAAAGAGACAAAAGCCAAAAGAACGTTTACTTGATCAAATGATACCAAGAACTAAACAAACACCTAATCTTTTGATGGAGTATTTATATACACTTGGTATCTTCATATTAAAGAACTTAATTGTAAAATGCTACCTAACGGTAGGAAATCAAAAAGCACTTTGTTGTTTTGGGCAAGCATTAAACGACATTAACTGTTCAACATTTAAAAGCAACAAAAGTGATAAGAAAAATCATATCCGTTGCATGCACAATTTACTCTAATTTTGCAGATAAGCTATTCTACATGCATCCATAGTTCTATAGATCAAATATCAAAATATGAGCGTTAGAGACAAAAAAGATAATCATGGAATGTTCCTCTCTTAAAACAAAGTCTAAAAAGATCGTACAACCTACTTTAAACAAAGGAATGAAAAAGCATGCATGCTCTGACAAAGTTGACTTACAGAATGACTACTGTGAAAAGAAGAAAGAGAAAACACAAGTATCAAGGGTACAAACTTCAAACTTAGTCTAACGGACAAATATAAATGGAGCCTATAAATATAAGATCTCTAAAGAAGAAAATCAAGAGCAGAGCTCAAAAGCACAAGAAAAGCTTACAACGACATATCCATCCTAAAGAGAGAAAGAGAGAAAGAGCTAAAGAAAAAAAAGAATACATATGAGCTGAAGAAAAGAGAAGAAAAAAGAGAAAGAGATACTCTTGAGCTTAAGCGTCAAATTTCTTACTACTGTAAGAGAGAAGAGAGAAACACTTGCGAGTGTTTAGAGTGCATTGTATTGTAATCAAATCGTCTCGTAAAAATATTTAGTCTGAACTACTTGTAACCAATTGTTAAATGCAATTCTAAAGAGAACTAAAACACTTGTAACTGAACTCTGTTTGAGCTAAGGAATCTAGGCGTGGTAGTCTAGTACCAGGAGTGGTTTGAATCCTCAAAGGAAATCTCGACAGGGTGTTGCGTACCACGAGTGGTGCAAATACTCAAAGGAAATCCCGACAGAGTGCTGAGTACCAGGAGTGGTCCTAATACTTATTTGTAATCATGTGAAAGTTTATAGTGGGCCCCTCTACGGAAGAGACTGGACATAGCTCAATTGGAGCGACCTAGTATAAAATCTCTTGTGTTATTTTCTCTTCTCTTAACTAAACGATCTTCTTGAAAAACCTGCAGTTGATCTCTATATTTCAAATACAACTTCCAAACTAAACAATCATTTATTTTTAAGGAAGTTCTTACGAAACACTATAGTAGAAATATTTTGAATAGCACAACAATCTTTTCAACGCGTTATATACATATATTTTAAGTCGAGTGTCTAAGCTTTCAAAAGAATACTTCAAATGCTCGATAACGTGTTATAACAGAAGGGTTGCGAAAAACGTTTTCCATAAACACTATTTCATCCCCCTTTCTAGTGTTTTTCAAGTACTTCAATATCGAATATAGAAAAGAAAGATGTCTTAAATACTTAATGTGAGTCATGCAAAAGTCACATGTTTGATATTGATATTATTGAGAATTTGCTTAAAAAGACAACTAAATAAAAATCTTGAAAAACCAAATTTTAATAAAAAAAGATTTTCATAAAAATAAGCAAGCTCCTAAGAATAAGAATAAAAGAACCCATGGTATGAGTTGAAAAAGGAACAACTTTTTATAGAAATTCATAGTTGTCAAATGCTTTTATTATATGAAAATGGGACATACTTCAAACAAATTTAGAATAAAACATTATGGTGTTCCAAATAGAAGGTATGCTTAGATTCCTATTATAAAGTAATTTACCGATAACCTTGAAGGACCCGAATAAGATTTTAGAGACCAAAACTCTTGTTTTGTTTAAAGGTTAAATTTTCAAAAGGAAAATAAGACTTTATGGAATCCTGGTAAATTTTAAGAGCATTGAAAAGATTTATGAATCTTAGATATGTCTTAAGTGTCCCAAAATAGTTAATATACTGTTTTTTGGAAATTAACGTGTAATAATCGATTATCAAAGGTGATAATCAATTATCAAAGTCTTAAAATGTTTATTTTGCCTTCAATGTACAAATTTGACTCTAACATAATTTATTATCAAAAGAGATAATCGATTATCTTAAGTTATGAAATAAAAAATAATAATATAAACCCAAAAAAAAAAACCTTTTTTTTATAAAAAAACTTAAGAATATGATTTAGATTTTTAGGAGCATATTACATTTAGGTGGAGTAATTTTAATGATTTAAAGGGAGAAAAATTCTTTTTGAATTGATTTTGGGAAGCATAAAGATTATATGATTTTTTTTATTATGATAAAAATGAGGGAGAAATGTTTTACTGACATCTTGTAGACATGTTGTGATAACTGGTACCTATTTGAGGGGAAGATATATGATTATGTTGATATCTTGTTATTTATCTCTGTTATGGATTAATTATTCGTTTTCCCTTAGTTGTTACTTAAGAATAAGACCTTCAAGAACATGACATATCACAAGCCTCCAACAAATTTTTTTATTATCATAAAAAAGGGAGAGATTGTTAGAAAAAAAAAAAGAAAATTGACATCTTGCTTCAATAAAGGATTTTGATGATGATGTTTCATGGAGAAGTGTTGAAGAATTAAAGAAGTATGGTTTCAAGGAATACTTTGAAGACTCAATAACTTAGTTGGTAATGACTTGTAATATGTGTATTGCAATTAATTTAGCAGTTCAAATCTCAATCTTAATTTCTCTATTGTAAATGGTTACTTATTTCAGTAGAAAGATTAATCTCGCTTTTGGAGAGATTAACAACTAGATATAAGGTATTTTTATTCGAACTAGTATAAAAATTACTTCTGTAATTTTTATCTTCCTTTCTATCCTTTGTTTACTTGCTTTTATTCAAAGTAATTTTTCAGTTTCATTAAAGAAATTTTTAAAAGCAAAATTTTTTTAAAAAGGAATCGATTTTTAACTTGAACCAATTCATCCCCTTCTTGCTTTTGTCCTACGCTTTAAACATTCCTTTGTGCATTTTCTACAAATGAAGCTTTCGAAGTTTTTTTATATACTCTATATAAGAACAGAGAATGAAAAAGGTTGTACAATTATTTCAGTAAGAAATGATTAATAAGGTTGTGATAATTCTGGAATCAAACATAACATTTCTAGTTTAAGGATGCCGTAAGAAAATTAAGTCATTGAGAGAAAGAACAGATCTTTACAAGAAATGGTCAGCAGATCTTTACCTGAAAACTATTGTAAGATTATTTCAATCAGAAGTGATCATGGAGGAGAATTTATAAATGAACTATTTCAAAAATTTTGTGACAATTTTGGAATCAAATATAACTTTTCTAGTTTAAGGATGTCGCAACAAAACAAAGTCATTGAGTAAAAGAACAAATCTTTACATGTAATAGCCAAATTTTTACAGGAAAAAGGTTGTAAGATTATTTCAATCATAATTGATTATGGAGGAGAATTTATAACTGAACTATTTCAAAACTTTTGTGACAATTCTAGAATCAAACATAACTTTTCCAGTTTAAGGATGTCGCAACAATATGAAATCACTAAGAGAAAGAATAGATCTTTACATGAAATGGCCACATCTATGGTAAATGATTTTAGCTCTCATAAACACTTATGGGCTGAATCAATCAATATAACTTGGTATATTTAGAATAGAGGTTATATCAGACCCATCTTATGCAAGACGCCATATGAATTATGGAATAATATAAAACCCAATATATCATATTTCCATCCTTTTGGTTGTTAATGTTTCATACTAAATACCAAAGATAATTTAGGGAAATTTGATTCCAATAGTGATAAAGGGGTTATGCTTGGATATTCTAAAACTTCTAAAGCGTTTAGAATTTATAACTCTAGATCGTCAAATGTAGAGGAAGTCATCCAAGTAAAATTCAATGACCTTGAGCCTGAGCATAAAATGTCAGAGCTATACGATGAATTTTCAAAATTGCAGATCGACAATGAATTTTCAAAACTGTGTATAGTTGAAACAACGTCTAAATATGTGTCAATGCATAGTCTACACCTGAAGCGTCTAGGAATCAAGTGAGGCCAAAGTGTTTGAACTTGAAGATGAGGAAACTGAAGAAAAAAGGGAGCCTAGTGGAGCACATCATCTAATGAAGAAGAACTACCCAAAAGATAAAGTCATTAGTGACATCAAAGAGAATGCCAAGATCAGGTCCTTCTATAGACAAAGCCAAACTACTCTCATCTTTCAAGTGGAACTGTCTAACGTGAACGAAGCTCTGAATAGAACTTTTGGCTAAAACCCATGCAAGAGGAACTGGATCAATTTTTGAAAAATGATGTGTGGACACTTGTGGAGCTACCTCAAGGAAAAAACATCATTGGAGCAAAATAGGTGTTTCGTAACAAGCTAGAAGAAGATGGAAAGGTAATAAAAAACAAGACAAGGCTTGTAGCAAAAGGTTACTCTCAACAGAAAGGTATTGACTATACCGAAACTTATGCATTCGTTGCAAGGTTACAAGCAATTACAATTTTATCATATTTTGTAGCATTAAGTAAAATTAAACTCTACCAAATTGATGCAAAAAATGCATTCTTAAACTCTGAAATCAAAGAAGAAGTGTATGTAGATTAAAGCTTTATATAGATTGCAGCAAGCTCCTTGAGCTTGGTGTGAAAGTTTGAGCTTTTTCCTCATCCAAAACAATTTTACAAGAGGAAAGGTAGACACCATGTTGTTTTACAAATACTTTAACTCTTACTTCATCATTGTTCAAATATATATCGATGACATTATTTTTAATGCTACTCACCCAGAACTTTGTTAGAAGTTTTCTAAGACGATGCATGATGAGTTTGAAATGAGCATGATGGGTGAAGTAAAGTTTTTTCAAGCAAGAAGTAGACGCTATCTACATTCACCAGGAAAAGTATGTGAAAGAGTTTCTTAAAAAGTCCAAGTTGGAAGAAGAAAAGGAGATGAAGACATCAATCCATCCAACAACTAGCTTAGTGTTAGACAAGAGCTCTGTAAAAATGGACAACACCATCTATCGTCATATGATAGGTTCACTTCTATATCTTTTAGTGTCTAGGCCAGATATTGCCTTTAGTGTTTGTTTATGTTCTAGATTTCAATAAGATCCTAAAGAAACTCACTTAATTTTTGTTAAACGCATCTTTCATTATTTCATTGGAACATTCAATCCTTGTCTTTGCTTTAAAGGAAGAGAAACATGTAAACTACAGGCATATTGTGATGGATATTCGTTGGAGACAAAGTTGAAAGAAAAAGTACAAGTGGAGATTGCCACTTCAGAGGAGGAAACCTCATCTCCTTGATAAGCAAGAAGAAAGAAACAATTTCTCTTTCAACAGCCGAAACAGAGTACATATCCACAGCTAGTTATTGCCGATATCTTTTTTGGATCAAGAATAAGCTTGAAGACTATGGCATATATGAAAGTAAAATTCTTATCTTTTGTGATTATAATGTTGTTATTTGTTTATCTAAAAATCTATTTTGCATTCGAGAACAAAACATATTGAGATAAAACATCACTTCGTTCGTGATTATGTCGAAAAAGAAATTATTGATTTACAATATATATATATATATATATATATATATATATATATATATATATATATATATATATATATATATATATAAAACTAAATATCAACTTGCTAATATTTTCACGGAACCTTTACGTGAAGAAAGATTTGAACATTTGAAAAAGCTTTTGGAAATGAAACATATAGAGTGAATGTTATACTTCAATGAGTCTAGTGCTTACACATTGCATCTAGTAAAAAACATCAAAAGACAAAACGTTTAGAGATTTCGTAATAAATTGAATGGTCTAAGACAAATCATCTTAACACACCTCATAATTGCGTGCATAATTATGTTTAGTATTGAGCCCAACTAGATGATCATTTTGAGGACCGTCTAAGTTGAAGAAGATTACAAATCTCTGTCACCTTATCTAACCGTACAAAATTCATTTATTGCGATATAATGGCAATCATGACTCCTCGATCACCATTTTCCCAAAATTTTCATTACTCTCAAATAGTAATCGCCTTTGCCCTCTATAAACAAAAGCCAATGCATCAAGCTCTTTCATATATTGTTACAAAAACTCTTAGATTTCTCATGATGTCTCGAGTCTTATGTTATTCCTTTCTTTATCACTTTCAAAACATTCTCCCACAGAAACCTTAAATCCCCAAGCACTCTCAGAAAAACCTTGTAACCATCCCTCTCCATGTCTACCAACAAACAACCTTTTCATCCCTCTCCATGTCTACCAAGCACTTTCAAAACAATCTTCCACATTTTCATCATAAGAAAAACCACCTTTGTTGACCTTGTCAAACACAAGCCAACAAAACTCTATCTTGAGCATTTGTGCCATGATGCCTTTTCTATATACCTTTTTCGATGTTTATCAAATAGGATAAGAAATAATGCTAAACACAAATGGGATATTACATTCAGGGGGAGAAATGTAACTACAGTTATTGCATTTAGGACTCATGTTGAAAAATGCTTATCTACTGGAATATAAAAATATCCATGTTTAGTGTTAATCGTCTACACTGATTTATATATGATATTTGTTCTCAAATACATGTATGAATATTTTTGCTCTAATACGCGTGTAAAAAATTATACTTACACATTTTTCTCTGATACAAGTATGAACATTTACACTTATTTATGCTTTAATATATTTAAATGTTTATCTATGCTTTGATAGACATAAGTCTTTTGTTCGTGCTCTGATACATATGTGTTGTATAAAAGATTCATGTTTTGCTTTGATACACATACAAGTTTTTCACACATAATTATGACTTATAGAAGACATCTATTATTGATCTTGAAATAGTATGATAATCTTATGATGCCTTGACATTAAAAATAACAATTGCTTTGACAATGATAAACGATATGTTTTGAGACTTAGAAAAGAAAAAAATGATGTTATATTTACATGCTGTGATATAATTATTTAGATAATTATACATTTACTTTGATACTTTTGTGCTGCATTATACATTGCACTTTGATACAATTGTTTAATATTTACACTTTACCCTCTGATACAAGATATGTAAACGCTTTGAAAATTTTTAAAATATACTTTTGAAAGAAATCTTATATCTTTGAAAAATTTATAGATCTTTTAATACATTTACAAAAAATATTTTCGCTCTGACACATATGATTTGAAGTTCTGTTCATAAAAAAGAGAGAGATTGTTAAGACCAGATCATCTAGAGATTAGACCATTTAAGTAACTCAGGTTTTGAAGTTTAACAAAAGCATTAAACGGAATATTGTTTTGTATGAAAAGTTGTATTAAACAAACAACGTCTAAGAAGAGAAAGTGCCTCTCTTATTTAATCATCTAATAAATGATATGAGCAACAAACAACATTTTATAAACAACATCTAAACGTCTAACCAAACAACATGGTTAAGCTCAAGCAAACGTCATATGAAATGTACTGTCTAAAGAATGACCGTTAAATGTTGCATATCTCTTGTATGAAGCATCTACTGTCTTATACCATATGATGATTATACATGTTGTACGCTTTACCAAACAATGCATTTATTAATGAAATGACAAGTGATAAAATGTTTTGACCATGCAATACGGTTTAATGCTTATCAACGTTCAAAATATTTAATACATGTACAAAAAAGTCTCTTGATGCTTGTACCTAGTTCTTAATATTTGTGCAGATCACAAACGCAGAAAGATATGATCAAAATCATTAAACCTAAGAAAAAAAAACATTGTAAGAGATTAAGAACATTCTGGGAATCCTTCCCTTCAAGTCTTTCGTTCTATCACATTGTACAAGCTCTGTTTTTATAAAAGTTATGATAAAGCTTTGTACCTCTACAAAGTAGACTAGAGTCTGACTTCTCACCTAAAGGCTACCTGCTCTACCTGAAGTCAACTTCTTTGCCTAACATTCATCTTTCCAGAAAAGCTATAAATAAACAAAAGCTTGAATAAAAGATAAGAAGGATAATAATAGTGAACTAGTGAAGCTCAAACAAGCTTATTGTGTTCATACATCGTCTGAAGTTGAATATTTTCTAAAAGAGAAAAACCTTAGCAAATCTCATTTCTTTGTATTGTTTCTATCTTTTCTTTGAGAGTTATCAATTTGTACTTTTGTTCATAACACTATTTGTTTTGTAAATTCTGAAGAAAATTAAAAATTTTGTGTTTAGCTTAGTTGTGCTAAACAGTCTAAACGTGTGTCTAGGTTGAGACTATAAGTGGTTAGACTATTTGTAAATAAAACTCGGACTAGTCGTATTAACTAAACCAGGAGTAGTAAGAATGCTCGTTATGAACCAAGAGAGGTAAAACTAGAGTAATCTTCTTCAAATTGATGAAATGTCTTAAGAGTTATTAAGAAAGAACTGGACATCAGATTGAGTGAAATTTTATAAAATTTATACTTTGTTATTTTGTACTTTTGAAAATTTTTTCATACACACATTTTAGAAAAATCAACATCTAAATATCGTATTCAAATTACACATTTTTTACAATTTACTAAACGTTTCTTACAAAAGTTTCTAAAACACCATTCATCCCTCATTTAGTGTTTTTTTTTTTATGTGATTTCATAAATATTACCAAAAACCTTTTTATTCCACTCAATCAGCACACATTTCAACCTTAATAGCTTCTTTTGCAAAATCAACATAGGGCATCGAGAAACCAAACCATTGAAGAATATTTTATAGTATTTTTGCAGTCATTATTTAACAACCAAATCTTAAAGAACTTGAAAGAAGAAGGTCGAGATTCCATGCAGTGGTCCAGAGACAGTAAAAACGGATGATGGTGAAAACAATTTCGAGAAAGGACTTCATATCTACAGCTGGTGTCCATTCCTAAAGATAATAAAAATTACACAAAGCTCTATCTAATTTTCTTTCAACACGAGACGTAGTATAATAAGGACCAGAAGAAGGAATGGAGACAAGTTCATTAGAATTTATCCAATTAGAAAAAGCTGCACGAGAACAAGAATTAGGAGGAATTCCTCCTTTAGTTTCATCTGCAAAACCATCACATTAAAGTCACCAAAGATACACCAAGAACCTTGTAAAGAAGATAAACAATATATACCATAACTCTTTTCTAGAAACATATGTAGTCGCACCATACATACCAACTACATTCATCAACTTTCCATGCATATGAATTGAAACTGTAAAAAAATGTGAACAAAGCTGCAAACAGTAAAATTTAATTCAGATTTGCCTGGCAACCATAACCGGGCAACATTGGAAAAACCTCTAGATTAAGCAAGGAACTTAAAATTGAAATTATCAAACAGAGATCGTATGATGATTTAAAAACAGTCATAGGTTCAGCTATAAAAATAAACATAGGTTTATAATTTTGAACTATACTTCTAGTCAGATTTATTGATTTTTTATTTGTTGGATGCTTGACATTCCAAAAAAATCATGATATTTTAACAACTTTTTTAATAATTTTTTTACAACAAGACACGTGTCACTATTTTATTGATCTATTTGAATATATTTTATTAAAACGGACCAATCATAAACTGTCATATATGCGTTGTCAAAAAGTTATTAAAAAAGAATTGTTAAAGAAATTTTTTTCTTCAAAAAAAAACCTATCAAACTAATAGTTTATTTTTAGGAGAGCCATCCATAAGTGTTCTTTTGCCACCTTTAGAAAGGATTTTTGATGGCCTACCAGGTCTCATAGACCTTTAACCTGGTTTAGTCCATCATCTTGATCATAGATGCATCAGCCTCCTCAACCATATTAGTCCAACTATTAACAAGTTTGATTTCAGCATTAAATAACTCACTAGTCAAACCATTAGAAGGCAAAGGCACAACAATCTCAAGACTATTCCCCTACAACAATGGCATCAAAGGTAATATGTTTGCATTTTATGTTTCTAAATCCCTAAACCCTCAACTTTATTTTCTACAAAACAATATTAAACATTTAATATAACGAATACGTGTTATGTTTTATATGTCCCAATACGAAGGAATTCTTAAAAATTTCACATTTATTAGAAAAAAAACCAACTTATAATATATAAATAAATATAAAATTTATTTTATAAACTAATTTTATAGGATTAAATTATACTTATAAAATCTGTCTATAATCATAAATTTTTTATCTTCATTACTCGTAATACCTAAGTTTTCAATTAAATTTGTCTTCTCTCTGTAGACTGAATTCTCTCTTTGTCATCACCACTTCTTTCTTCATTGTATTTTCACCTCTACTTCGATTAGTATGTTATACACATGTATATGAAAAATTACCGTATTTATTACGTTCTGTATATTATGTATTGATATCAAATGTTGAATGGTTTTTCACCGGGCTTTCATATGGATTTATCCCTAGGTAATTAAGTGGAATACAAATAAAATGTGAAATTATGATTGCAATGATTAGTTTAAAACAAGGATTGTTGAGTGATGGAATAATGAGATAATATAAATTTTACTAGATAATATTTTGGCTTCATATGATAGGATAATATTATATATTATTTGAGTTCATAGATTTTCAACTAATATTTAGTTGGACAATTTTATTTTTTTATGTATATTCCTTATATCAATTTATTACATAAGCAGAGAGTACGACATAACGTTACTTTACAGAATACTGATACCTAATTGTCTGTTGACAGGAGTAGTAATGAAACAAGTCGCTGAACATTTTGTAAAAGTCTTTGGATAGTAAATTTCAAAATCTATGAATCCATCTCATTTTATTTCTAATTTTTTGTTTGGATCTAAATTTAATTGATTTTAAATTTTTTATTTAGATAGAAATATTTTAATTACCACCAAATGTAAAATAATTAAATATCAAATAATTGTTACTAATTCAAAAATATGAACAATGACAACTTTTCTAGTTGATATTATTTTCTGTTAAAGTTCGTCAATATTTTTTAAAATATTTGAAAAAAGTTTTCTCAATTGAGGTCAATCAAGATTGTTTTTAATGTTGACCACAATTATTTAGGTTGACATTGACTAAGATTATTTTTTTATAAAAAAGTCATTAAATAATAATCAATTTTAAAGAAAAACAAAACAATTAATCATTATTTGACTATTAGATATTATTTTATAAATTAAAAATTATTTATATATTTAAAATAATTTTTATTATAAATAAAAAAATTATAATAATTTATGAATTAGAGTCTAAACTACTCTATAACTTATCATCCTAATAATTTAAATCACAAAATAACTTTCATCAACATCAATAAAAGAGTCTTATTCAACACTAATGAAACAAGTCATTCCAAAAATGTCAACTTAGTAAAACTCATTACGTGGAACTAAAATCGAATTAAGAAAAATTTACAAAATAAAAAAAAGGAATTTTAAAGTATAAAAAGCATCAAATTTGATAAAATTTGAAATTTCATAATTCAACTATTCTAATAAAATTATCATATTTTAAAGCTTTTACTCAAATAACATATTTTATCATGAAAAATCTTAAATTCTTCATAAAAATGAATTATTCTATAAAAATTAAAATTATGTAAACACATTATTATGTTAGGTTAACAAAAACCAATTTAAAAAAAAAAAAGTTTTTAAAATCTTATAATTTCTTGAAAGCGTAATTTCAACCACGGTTGCAGCTAGAATCAATATTGAACAGTCTTTCTTTTTATATTGTCTGAAACTAGGTCAGTACTTGTTCTGATGTAAAAGAAGTTTTAGCCTATCTTAAAAGTTTTCTTTTTCTGCCCCGCTCTTCATTAAGCCCACTTGCTTTAATTCATAATAATAATAATGATAAACTAACAATAATGCAATAGCTAAATAAAAATATTAAACCATATTTGATTAAAAGAACTCGAATTGTTGCTTCATTTTAGAAAAGAAAAACAAAAATGTTGTATGTATGGAGTGAAAGAAATGAATATTGTAGGTATTTGTTAGCTAATTTGATGAATGAAAAAAAAAAAAAACATAATTAGAGAGTTATCTACTCTGATAATGAATGAGTTAGTTATTGATGAAATAATCGCGAAGGTAGAAAGTGTATGGTTTAGGTTTAATTGAGTTAATTTGAAGCAGTTGCTAATAAATAGAATTCCTCATTTATAAGTGTGGTCAGATATTCAGAGGTTGGCAATCAGCCCTAGAAGTATGAAACCATAGCTTTCCTTTATTTTGTTTTATAATTTAATTAATATGGTTAGCATGTGCATATTTTATCTGCTGCTTACATCGTAAAAAATTATTGTGTTTCGTACACTGTCACCTTTAAACTCTTTTTTATTTTTTCTTTGAAGACGAAATAGTTTGAAATCTGAGCTATTTTCGTCCCACATCAACTTTATATCTGTTGTGAGACGTGAGAGAATCGTACCTGAAATCTAGCCATATTCGTGAATATTACCATTCTCCTCAATATACATAGCCTTGCAGATTAGTTGTCATCAATCCAACTAACTTCGTACGTTGGTATAATGCAAAAAAGTTATACGTAGTCTTTCTTTTTTTTCTTAAATGTAATCTTGTAATAGGAAGCTCCTATCCAACGTTAAACCGTGGTACGTTTGGTTGCATGTTTAAGATGCTCTTCTTCACTTCATCCCTCCTAAAACAAAACTCACAAGCAACAATTAACAACTTTATTTTACAATAAACTATGTATCACTGTTTTATTAGTCTGTATATTTGAAACACATCAATCACGAACTATCATATAAACGATTGTAAAATAGTTGTTAAAAAATTAATTTCCAACCCACGTCATCTTCTCTTTAAGTGTTTTTTTTTTTAGAAATGCTTCACAATGATTTCAAACTACCATCCCTATACATTTCACTTGTTTTTTTACCCTATTTTCTTTAACTTTCATGTTAATAAAATAAACTTTGAAAACTAAGTAATACGTGCTATGTCAAAATTGGAAAAAAAGAAGTCGCACCTAAGACATGCCCGTAGTTCATTATACTGAAAGTTTACCACAAAAAACGACAAGGTGTTACACTATTTCTTTCGTATTATTTTATCATCATCATGAAAAAAGCTGCTTCTATTATGAATGCAATGTATCAGTTATCGTGATATGCAGTGTACATTGCCATGTGAATTTCCACAACCGCCTGAATTTTTTGGAATTGATGCATTGCTAGTATGAAGTTTTTACTCAGAGGTTTTCAGAAATAGTAAAACATTTAATAATATAATATTAAGTGGTCAGTGTATATGACTTCATATGAAAACGATAACTGCATATCATGAGTTTACGATCTCAAAAACCTTATTTTAATATATATACATATAAATATACTTGTATGTGTATGGCTCATTTCTTCTTTGTTGTTATTTGTCTTCACATATTCAAATTTAAGAGGCAAATAATAAAATAATAAGAAAAGGAAAAGTCTAAAGTATAGTTGTGGGCAAGAATAAGCAAATATATTAAATAAAGGAACCGTCAAATCAATTTTAAAGTGAAACATTAATTTTGTTGTTCAAAGCGTGATCCAATAATAAATGAAATTTTTTACAAACATTTATTGCTGTCTAAAAATATACCCTCATGAAAATTTATTTTTTAATTTGGTATTGTGTTAATAAAAGACGTTGTGAAGACAAATGAAGGTTTCATAATCAGGGTGTCATAAATTGGTTCAGCTGTCAGAGTTTAATACATAACAACAGATCTTTAGTAACGATTATTAAATACAATTTGGAGGCACCAAATTTTGGTGGGTGACGATAAATACTTTTAATTATGCAACACGTGGGTGACGATAAATAGTGTTAATTCTGTGATAATTGTTGTCAACTGATACGGTTAAGCAATTATATGCAACATCAATGTATTTTACTGGTATTTACTTACAGCAGATACACGCATTAACAAATTCTAGATAGAATTTAATTGCCCAAATAATGCACTTAATTAAGGAAAACAACGTCCAACTGCACAACTCTCTCTTTTTAAATGATTTTAAATTAAAATAGCAAATAAAAAAAGGAAAAGACGATTAAACCTCTTTGATTTCTACACTCTCTATTACTGTAGAGTCCTCATTTTAAGAAAATCTTTAATATAAAAACTGAAAGTAAGAGTTTCATGTTCTCAAGACATTCACCGTATTCTTATAATATGATTTGTATTCAATAGTGTAAGTGTTCAAAAGAGTTTCTGGACTTATTTAATAAAAAAAAAGGTGTTTTTTTATTGTGATTAACTTGAAATTATTTTATGATATATATTAGTATATGAATAAATATGTTTTTTATTATTTTTAATATATTTAATTTCATCAAAATTGTATACATTTATAAAAAGAAGTGTTTCGGTTGAAGGAGTTGAGATTAAGTTTATTTTTTAGTATGTTTCCAAATTCTAATTTCGTGTCAAGATTCTTCTTCCATTTCATGTTAGTTGTCATTGATCGAATCAAAGTATTGTTTGTATAAGGTGTAAGGACCTGAAAATAAGCCAAGAGATGTTGGGCCTTATGTTTACACAGTCCAGCCCATAAAGACTAAGGGCACATGATCTTGGAAGGGGTCATTTTCCAAAAGTCAAATTCTTCATTTGTTACTTTTCCACTCTCTCTCTAAAACCATTTTTCCCTAAGTATTTCTCTGCCTTCTCTCTAAAATATCAAATATGTTGAACCATTCAATCTTTGGTTTAAAGGTGTCTCCGCAACCGCAACGTCAATGACTTCCTTTTGATCCGATCAGATTTTCGACCTCCGATCGATTTTTTTGTACCCTAGTTGCTTAGAGTACTGTAGAAGCGTTTGGGTGAGCTTACGGTTCATTTTGAGTCAAGGTAAGGGGAGCTAATTATATTTCTTTGAATTTATTTGTATTCACCGTATGTGTGTGGAAACTTTAATTGGTATAGTGTTTTGAATTTGCATGATAAGTCCTAGTAATATTGGATATTGTGTGCTGAATTGTGAAACTGCTAAAGAAGTATAAATCTGGGAGTTGGTAATGTGCTTATTGTAATCTATTTGGAATGAGTTTGAATGCTGGAACTTGGTCTGTGTAAAGAGTCTTGACTGGAAATTCTGTTGTGTTGTGGTGTGGATAGTGAAGTGCCTGTTTGGGTGGTGTTTTAAGTAGCTTGAGAGGAAGTGATATAGTGACTTCGAGCAACTGTAGTCTAGGATGTATTTGAAATGTGGAAACAACTTAGGGGGATCGGTTGGGAATTGTTGAGAACATTTGTTGGTAGGATAAAGGAGTCTTAAAAACCTGAGTTGGCACATCCCTAATCATAGAGCAGCCTTGGTCTGATCTAGTTAGTTGTGACTAGTCATATATGCTGGCGTCGAAAGTGAGTATGATGCGTTCAAACATCTGATTCCTCTCTAATGACCAATTGGGGTGTAAGGAGGATTGGGAGAAGTTGAGATCTCTACTAGGATGACAATTAGGTAAACGGTTAGAAATTGGGAGACATTCTAGGTTGTTTGAAGGGAAGTGAGAGGGTGATTTTGAGTATTTGGGATGCTGGGTGCATTTGGTATGTTTGGGCAATTTAGATAAGTCAATTATGACTTGTTAGGCATATAAAACTGAACTAAAATACATTACAAATGATAGATTTGAATTAGAGTCCATAAGTCGTAGGATTTGATGTTTCGGAGTTAAAATCAAGCCTAAATCATTTTAGACTCACTGTATAATTGATAAAATCTATCTAGACAAATTTAAATAGGTCCATATCATGAATTAGAGGTGTTAGAAATTAGGTCAGAGGGTTAAAAGTGGTTGGATAGGCATGAGTTGCATGATGCTACAGAACTAGCGTTCTACAGATCATGCAGACTCGCTATGTGGATTGCCTCGCATAGCGAGTTGCTCCAGGAAGAAGCTCTCTGCCCAGTCTCTCGCTATGCAGCATGTGTGCGCTATGCGAGAGACCCAAAGTCTAATGCCTGGGCGAATTAATTCGCAAGGAAAAATTGTGTGTGTGCTATGCGAATCCACTTGGATTCGCTGTGCGGGTGTTGTGCACTTTGCGAAAAGCACTATTCCTGATTCACTTCTTTTGGGTTTGCTTTGTTGTTTTAAGTTGAACTTGTTTGGTTTGAGAAGCATGATTTGGAGTGTATTATGGATACGCTGTTGATGACTATAGTAATATATTGTGATGCTCAAAACATGTATGTTGATCATGATTCAAAAATGGGAGTTCGAAGGTAAAAAGGTATGACTTCAAGGTAGTTGTAATATATTTCAAAGTGTAGAGTCTCACAGTGAGATTCTTAGTGTTTTAGAATGAAAGTAGGAGCTCAGTCTTCGGGGTCTTCTTGACGCTCCAATGGTCTTTCTTCCCACGTAGAGAGGATCGAACCATGTGGTGAGGAGTAGCAGGAGGTCTTAGTGTTGGGGACTTCCAGTTAACTCCAAGGCACGGAACAAGCTAACCTCGTGAGTGTAGCAGGGTGGGGAACCCAAGTTTCATAAGCTACCACGGGTGCATGACCCGCCATAGCTCGACTATCATTCTAAAGTTCGAACGAGTCAAATCTAGTATTTAACATGTTAGGATACATGCCTTAATCTGTTTTGATTTAAGATTAACTCTTGTATATTCTATGCTTGACATGACGTATGTTTTTTATATAATTAGCTCACCCTTGCACTGCTTGTGTTATACCATGTTTGCATTTGTTTTTCTTTTGCAATGATCATCCACTTGGATGTGAGCAGAGGAGAATGAGGTTTCACTAGAGCATGTCTTGGAAGAAAATGAAGATGCTTCTGCCTAGACTCTCTAGGACTTTCTTAGTCCTTTTGGAACGCTTTCAGCTTTAGTTATTTTGAGATACTCTTTAGCACTTCAAGTTTTAAATTTTCAGTTATTTTAAGGATGATTGTAATCCTAATATTTTGAGTACATCTCTAACTGCTTCCCTTTATTATAATGGATGACGTCTAGATTATATATGCATGCCGTATATTATTGGGATGTCACATTTATGGTATCAGAGTCGTTTCTGTCCTTATTAAGAACTCTATAGGTTGTGTGTAGGCCTTGCTTCTGCTTGTGTACTCTTAGAACATATAGGCAATTGTTTTGCCTCTTTAAATTTGATTGATGGTCTCTCTTCTGTGTAAACAGAACAATGGTGCTTAGGCCTCCTCCACCTCCTCCTCCTCCTCCTCCTCAACTGGACCCTTCAGAAAACACCTTGAGGCTGAAGGTCGTGCTCGAGGCAATGCAGCGACAAAATGTTGCTTTAGTGCATCAAAACACCATAGCTCTGCTAAATTTAGAATTTGCAAGGGTGGCCACTAAGAATGCAAGGGTGTCAGCAGACAATGCAAGGATAGAGATTGATAACATCCAAAGACAACTCATGGATATGCTGGCTAAAGTTGTACCCACTCTTGGTACTTCCTCTTCTACTGCTCCAACACAGGAGTGGACTTTGGAGAGCTTTCTCCAACACCACCCCGCCAGGTTTACTGGCAAATGCAGCCCTGATGAGGCTGACAACTGGTTCCAGGACATGGAGAGGATTTATGAAGCACAAGGGTGTCCGGATGACAGGAAGCTGGCCTACACGCAGTATCTATTGACAAGGGAAGCTGGCCATTGGTGGGGCAACATGAAGATGATCCTGGAGAGGAGTAGGACCCCCATTACATAGGAACTGTTCAACACCAAATTTTACACTGAGTACTTTCCAGACAGTGTAAGATTTGTAAAGGAGGTAGAGTTCCTAGAGCTAGTATAGGACAATAGCTCGGTGTCGGAGTATGCAGATCGATTTAAACACTTACTCTGTTTCAACACCATGATTGTGAATAAGGAATGACAGTGCAGGAAATTCGAGAACGGACTGAGGGGAGATGTGAAGCTGCTAGTTGCAGGTTTGGGCATTAGAGATTTCCCTACCTTGGTGGAGAAAGCAATAATGCTAGAGAAGACTGAGAAAGACATGGAGAGTTAGTAGAGCCAACCACTAAGGGTTAGGGGACCAACAACGTACAGAGGCGGTTCCATTTCTAGGAGGACCCCTTTCTTTAGACCTACTTCTTCTAGGTCTAGGGGTTCTTTCTCTCAGCCTTCAATACAACATTGGCAATCTAGTTTTACTATCCCGATCCGATGCTTTATGTGTGGATGACCACACCTTCAGTCTGTGTGCCCTCAGCTTGTAGGGTACAAGAGGAGCAACATCTGCAAACGGGACGACCATTATGCCAAAAATTGTCCTACAGTCAAGAGGACAGGACCACCACCATGCCCAGCCGGGAGAGTAGTGCAAAGAGGCAGCGGTGTCAGGCCACAGGTAACAGGAAGAGTCTACGCCTTGATTTGAGCTGAGGCAGCTAGTGTAGGTAACTTGATTGTTGGAAGTTACCTATTATTTGGAGCTTCTTGCGTAACTTTATTCGACTCGTGGGTGAAAAGTACTTAAATTGTGTTTTTAAGTTACTTCGGTAAAACTTTAATTTCAACCTAGTTAACCATTAGATTAACCTTAAATTTTAATATGTAGTTCCTAAGACATATTTATTCACCTTGACCGCTCAGATTTGTATTTGGATGTCTATATTTAGAGATATTATTTTTGGGTTTATTAGAAAACTCAATTCCATCTTAAATTTTGTTTTTGAGTCAGCTAGGTAAAATTAATTTTCCCACTTCTTTTTGGGAATACAATAGGTTCTAAACATGTTATTTACTTTGATCGGTAAGATCTTTAATTAGAGGTTGTAATAAGAATAATCATCCCACGTAATACTATAATTGGTTAAATAGTTAATATTTGATCATATTGGGTGGAATTTTGAGTGATTGTATTTATTGATTGATATGTTTGATTGTATCGTTGACTTGAACATTATTCGATGTTAAGCTATGAATATGATTTTAAATCAAATATGTATCGTATGATGAATATGAACATGATGTGAGATTTGGTCAAGGGTATCACGGAGAGACTCTGTGATTGTAATTAATTAGTGTACATGTTGATGTTGAGGGTCTAGTTGTTGGAGGTTATCTTGATACTTTAATAATCATCCAGTCTCAAGTACAGAAGGATGAGTTATGTGGTAAGAGGGACGAAAGGTCCTAGTCTATGCGTTGGTTTTGGGCATAGGTGTTAACTGGCTAACCTTGTGGATTATATGGAGTATTGTATTGGAAGTGTATCTGTAAATGGCAATGGAGGTCACCACAAGTGCACAACCTCCCATGATTTCACATCAACGTCTCATCCAAATGAGTGTGTCTGGTATGATTATTGTATATGATTATGGTTATGTTTGGTAATATATTTATGCATGTTTGATGAATTATTTGTTACATGTTAGCTCACCCTACTTGTTTGTGTTTGTGTTTGTATTTGTACGATGATTGTATAACTCGTGTTCTTATACAAGAGCTCAAATAGGAATGCAGATTATTCTAAAGCCGATAATTGACGAGAGAGGGGATTAAAGATGGGAGTTTTGTTTAAATTTTATCTAATGAAAATTTATAATGATTTTTTCATAAATTCATGAGATTAATGTATAAATAGAAATCGACATTTTTCTTAATAAATAAAATGGATTTTTTTTTCTTGTGACACTCCGAGAAGGGGTGTTACACATTTTGTTAAATGAATATATCTTGTTAGAAATAAATATTTTTGACCCAAAAATATAAACACCTCAAATGATGACATAAATTAAATAATGTAAGCAAAATAAAATAATAAACCCTTAAACTAAATAATATAAATGAGGGAGATTAAAATTTCTACAATATAATTGTTAAATTGAATAACATATATTAATCCCAAAAAGAAGTGCAAAAATACAAGTATTTTTTGCAATAAAATAGTTAAAAATAAAGGAGGTTAAAAGCTCCCACAAAATAATAGTCAATGCTATAGAAGGTTTTTATCTTTCGCATAAAAATCTCTGCAAATTGAATGTGATACTAGGGGTCATGAAAAACCCCTACAGATAAGTTGGAGTGACTCTAAATGCGACAGTTAGAAAAACTCTCGCAAATTAATTTGCAGAAGGTAAGAACCCTTGCAAATCCAAAAATAAAAAATAAAAAAATTCACTAGTTAACATTTTGTTTGTAATGCAAATATATGTTATTGTAGGAAAAAATTTAATGTACATAAGTCTCCACAATAATAAAATATTATTCTCTCTAACCAAACTCTCACGAATTTATTTTTATTATACTCCAAAAGACATTTTTATCAATAGAAATATTTTATGTATTTGTTATTTTATACGAGACTTTGATTTGAATTCTAACATTTAGAACTCACCTAAAAAAGAAGAAGAGAAATGACAATGTCAATAAAATAGTGGTTATCGGTGCATGAGAAAGGTGCGTAGATGATGGTGTAAGAAAAAATAAAACTAATAAACTCGATGAGTAACGACACAAAAAGTAAAAAGGTTTCAATTTTGAATATAATAAAACTTGCTTAGCTAGTTTTCAGATTGGTTTGATTTTTTTGTAATGCATTCTTTAGGAGAACTAAAGACATTAGATGTAATTAAAGAATTGGTGTTAATTTGTAAAAATATCTCGCCTGTAAAAAGTCTGATTTAATTTTTATTTTATATTATTTGTCTGTAGTGAAAGTATGAAAGTAATTTAATTTGACTTGTAGTGCTATTAATATTGTTGAGCTAGAAAGATGTTAGTTGAGAAGGATTAACACAAAACATAAATCTGGTAGAAGTCTATGAAAATGGAAATGTGATGTATAAGAAAGATGAAGTGAAAGAAAAGAAAAAACCAACGGTCAGAAATGTTACCCTAATGATGGCCAAGTTGGCTACATGACCTGCACTTGCATTAGCTTCCCTGAATCTTTGACAGACTACAACAAGAGGATCTTCCTAATCTCTTCAATTTCATTACTTCCCCCTATAGAGATTTTCTTTCAGAACTATGCCTGTAACTGCAATAATTATAATGCACAACAAAACATAGACAGTAACATATACTTCACTCATAAATATCTCTGCACCTCATTGTAATGACCTCTGCACTTTGAACTAATTCAAATAATTTATAAAAAAACTATAATATACTCACATTTTCTTAAGTTTTTAATCCATATTTTGATTGATATTGTGATTTTTATGATAATTATTTCAAAAATATATATTTATTATAATTTCTAACTGGCCGATAATGTAAATTAAAGCATAATATATTTTAAAATGTTTCATTTTTAGTATAATAAAAAAATAACATTAATACAAAAATTACATGATTAATAATTGAAATAATTGGGTATATATTTGATTTTTCTAATTATCATTACGTATATTTATTACAAAAAGTTTAACATTTTTATTTTAATACATATTTTTGAAAATGGCAGTAAAAACTCAAATATATATTTAAGAACCTTAAACAAAGAAAAATACCGAAATTAAGATTTTCTTACTAATAATGTCTTTACAAAAAATTTAAAGAGGATTTTATAGAGGTTTCCTTCTTTTACATCTATAAATTTTGAGTTTCTGTATGTTAAAAGAGGATATAAGAGGAAAGAATTAGGGTGGATAGATATATTAAATTGGAAGTTAGGCGAGAAGAAGTATTTTAATATGGTAGATGAATGTTATATATGTGCAGCTGCATTATGATTCTTGAAGCTCTATTTACGCGTCTAGCAATGTCAGATATAGTGTTTGGTGAATGAAAACCAGAGACATGTTGATTCTAATTGTACAACTATATATGCACCAGCTTCTGCAATTATTTTAAACTTCAAACTTATTATACAATCAAATCAAACATTTAATATAGTGGGGTTTGCAAGTTTGCATAACCATATCAGTAACTTTATTATTTCTCATCTTCATTTACTGCCTTGTCTGCTGAGATATAAAATATATATATATTCTAAGAGTTTCCTTAAAAGAACTCAATATATTTGGTTGGCCTAAGGGGACTTCGTCATTACTTAGATCAAGAAATAATTTATTTATCACTTATCTAATTTATGTATTACAAAATACTCAAACTGAATGAGTTAAAATTCATTTATTTAATTTTACATGTTACATCCAATTATATAATAAAGATGTCATTCAAATATAATATTGTAAAACAGTTAAGACATGAAATTAAGATATATAAGATTACAGTCATCCTTAAAACAGTATCAGAATTTAAATTTTTAAACAGAACATAATATTTCAAAAGAACATAAGTGAAACTAAGAGAATAATAGGGAATTAAGTTGCAGCATCGTCTCCCTCCAATGCATGCTCCAGAGGGACCTCATCTTTCTCTGCTCACATCCAAGTGAATGATCATTGCAAAAGATAATACACACAGATACAAACACAAAACAAGCAAGGGTGAGCTAATTATATAAAAAGCATGCAACAACAACATATAATATACAAGAGTAAATTCAGTCGCAACAGGTTAAAACATACATCATATACATGTTATATTCTAGACTTGACTCGTCTGGACTTTAGAATGATAGTCGAACTATGGAGGCTCTTGCACTCGTGGTGGCTTATGATACTTGGGTTCCCCATCCTACCACACTCATGAGGTTAGCCTATTCCGGGCCTTGAGGCATACTAGGAGCCCCCAAGACTAAGACCTCTTGCTACTCCTCACCACATGGTTCAATCCTCTCTACATGAGAAGAAGGACCATTGGAGTTTCAGGATGACCCCCGAGACTGAGATCCTATTCTCATTCTAAACACTAAGAATCTCACCAAGAGATTCTGCACTTGAAACTACTATAAGCAACCTTGAAACCATACTTCATCCCTTTTTAACTCGCACACATTTGGACCAAAGTTAAACCACATGTTTAAGCTCTAAAAGTTCAAGTCATAATTATTAAAGTTTGCCCCACAAACAAGATAACAATCACTTAATCAAACACATAACAAAGACAGATAAAGCCACTATAAACAACACTTCTCGCATAGCGCATCACAGTCGTGTAGCAAAACTGACTCTTTTCGCATAGTGCACCCACCCAGCTCGCCTTGCGAATTAAGTCTGAATAAGTAACAGACCTTGAGTCTCTCGCATAGCGCACCAGAGTCGCATAGCGAGAGTGCCTAGACAAAGGCCACTCCCCTACATGGAATCGCTATGCGAAACAATTCGCATAGCGAGTCTACATAATCTATAGAATGTGAGGACCTCGAAATTGATATATAAGTATATATATTATATTATAAAGAAAAGGATTAAAATAAACAGAAAAGCTTTTTTTTCCTTTGTTTTGTAAAATATGCAAGCGTAGTAACTTTACCAAAGTTCAGCTCACTTCTTCTAAACCCAATCTCTCTCTAGAAACTGAGTTCCCTCTTTCTTTGCCTTCTCTCTACCCTTTCTCAAATTTCCACCGTTGCATTTTCAAATAAGTGGTGCCCTCACGTTCCCAGAGTCGAGGGCTTCCCATCCATCCGATTAGTTCTTCGTTCTAGCTAGATAAGTCGTTCTTCCCTCTTCTCCGCTGTTTTTGGAAACTAGGGCATGCTATTATACCAATTTTCACGTGACTAGAGAACTCCTCTTTCAATTTCTTCTAAGTTTTAACTCTAAGGGTGGTACTCTAAACCAAGTTGGTGGCTTATAGGTACTGTTGAACTTGTTTTTGTGCCGAGGTAATGTTAGGGCATCTCCAATTAGTTGTATTGTGAGAACTCAAGGTAAGGGGAGCTAGTTATTTCTTTAAATTGGTTGTACGATGTGTAAAAATATTTAATTTGGAACTGGTGTCGTTTAACCAATTTTCTGAATTTTTCTAAGTTGAGTAATATGAACTAGAGTGCATATTCTGTGAAATTGTGTGGTTGATAAAGGTTGAAAAATAATTATTTTCATATGTCATTTTAGACCAAATTACTCCCTTTACTGCTTAGAATGAGATTAGAATCAAGCAAAACTCAATAAATGAGTCAGTAAAGGGTCAAAAGCTGTTTTTAGCGATATTATGCTTGTTTTGCATTGTTTTGTAGCATTTTTGAGAAAGCGGAGAATGGAGTTGAAGATGAAGGTCTTAGACTCAAGAAAAGGAAAGAAAGGTTGAAGATTAAACGGTTGCAGTACAGAAAAGTCAACCAGTCAAACAGAAAAGTCAACCAGTCAACCAGAAAAGTCAACCGGTCAACCAGAAAAAGTTGACCAAACCGCTGGGCGGTTGACCGGGGCGCCGGGCGATTCTGTGGCTTGAGGCAAACCGCCAGGTAGCCATTTTTGGCGCCGGGCGGTTCTCTGATGGGCCTGGGCTTGAATTTTGTTACTTTTCTTAGTTATAAATAGCCCTAGTGCGAGTTTAGATGTAATCTTTTGACAGAAGGGGGCGGCCAGAACTAATTTCACTCTTTGGAGAGGATCTCTTGGATGCTTAGGCTTTATTTCTTCTTATCTAGGGTTTGCTTTTCCATTCTTCATCCATTTTTCATCTAGATTCACCATGACAATGGTGAAGTAAACCCTATTATTGTTGGGGGAAACAATGTAATCATTAGATACTCTCTTTTATTGAAACTCTTTTTTATTTATATGGTTTCCATATGCTTTGATTATTAATTGTTGGGTTCTCATCTGTGCTTAATGGTTTTATTTTTTAAGTCATTCGATAATTGTTGTTTGTCTTTAGTGGTACGGGGACATAAAGTAATGTCATGAACTGGTGAGTAATTCCTTGATTAAGCAATACCACCTAGGGATAGGGGTAGGACGATCAATTGTTTTTCACTTCTGCTCTATAATGCATTATTAATTGCTAGGGGAGGCTAGGGATAGCAAGCCAGTAATTAGTAATAGGCTCTTTTCGCCGAGGGATCGGGTTAAGGGTAGGCCAAGAAAGTTGCATAACAATTAGTTAATCAAGCAAATAAATCAAGAGGAGTAAATAAGAGAGAGCGGATAAGATGAAATTGTAAACCCCCAACAACTCCATTCATCCATCGTTTTCTTCTCGTCAATTGAATCAATCTCTTTTGCATGTTTATATTTTGTTCTCATACCCAATTAATTAATTTTTATATTCAAGTCTTACGATCTTAATTCACACAAAGGATAAGGCCTTTCGAGTCTCTTGGGAAAACGATACTTGGACTTACGATTTATTATTACTTGATACGATTTGGTACGCTTGCCAATCCGTTAACAAGTTTTTGGCGCCGTTGCCGGGGACTCAAGGTTTACTTTTTCAAGTAGTTTGGATTGATTGAATTTGACTTGATTTTATGTTTTTTTTTTGTTCTAATAAATGTTTTCTAGGGTTTTGTGCCTAATGTTTGAAGAATGCAGTTTAGACAAGAATTTGATTATGTGGGCACTCAATTCTACCAAAATAATTTCAACCACTGGTAGGAACCTCACTCAAATTTGAATCAAAGCCAGAATGAGCGAGATGTTAAGCAACAACTTTCTAGGCCAACAGAAACGTTAGGGGAAGCTAAGCAACATTTATGCCAGGAACACTCCTTTATGCCAAAAGAAACATTGGGAGAAGCTGAATGAGTTTTACAACAGAAATTATTCTCCTTGCCAAAAGAAACGTTGGGGGAAGCAGAAGAACGTTTATTGCAGGAACAACACTCTTGCATATTGAAGTCTTTGGGTATTATTAAGGTTAATACTGAAGTTAACCCTAAAGAAGAATGTCAAGCCACTATCTTTGAGGATGACAAGGTTATTGATGAAGAGAAGATAGAGGAAGATGAGATAACAAAGGTATTGAAGTCTTTGGGCATTATTAGGGATAATACTGAAGTTAACCCTGAAGAAGAATATCAAGCCACTATCTCTAAAAATGATAAGGTTGTCAAGGAGGAAAAGATAGAGGAAGAAGAGATAGAGAGAGATTTAAAAGAAGAAGAAATAGAAGAGTTGGTCGAGGAAGATAAAGATGATGAGGGAGAAAAAGAAGTGGTTAAGAAAAAAGAAAAGAATAGAAGATATGCGAAAATAAAGATGAAAAGAAGAAAAGAAAAAAAGAGAAAGTTGAGGGAGAAGGTTGAGAAAAAGAGGAGGAGAGGAAGGAAGAAAAGATCATATGCAAAACCCTTTGATCATCAGAAGAAAAATCATAGGAAGGAAAATAAGTTCAAGTACTTCATGGAGATCTTCAAGAAATTGGAGATTAAAGTTCCTATGATTGATGCATGGAAACATGTGCTTGGTTCGATCAACTTTTTGAAGAGATTTAGCATAAAGAAGAAGAAGAAGAGAATACCAAGCAAGAAGAAATTCAACACCTACTGATGGGTGTTTGTTGGGGCCATCCCAATTGTTGTAAATCAATTTATTTTTTTGGTTTAGGTTTATTTCATTTTTAATCTTGTAATTATGTGATTTTTTGGAACAATTTTTGGGTAGCATCTACTGAGGGATGCTAAAAATTTTTAAATCCACTGAAGGCACACCTACTGATGGGTGTTGGAAGGAATTGCACTTACTGACAAGTGCTAAACAGGTTTGAGTCAGGCTCGTGACGTTAAACAAACGCTACTAGGAGGCAACCTAGTTTTCTCTCTTTTACTTTTGCATTTTAAATTTTTAGAATAAGTTGAATTTTATTTTCAATGTGTGTGCTTGGCCTAAATACTTTTCTGAAGATGTTTGACTGACTAATTTACATTATGAACTTATTTGATGATGATTTGATGTGGATGATAATTGAGCTGCATTGCATGTTGATATTCTATAAAACATATGGGTGATGAATTATGATTGTGGTTATGATGCTAAGCAGGATGTATGAATGAATCTTGTGTGAGAAAGCATGTTGTGTGAGGTATTGAGCTCCAGAGTTTTCATTGTTGTATGTATTGTTCACTGGAAAGCATGAATGATATTGCCTTAATCTGGATGATTGATTGAATTGCATGTGAATGTCATATGATCAAGGCCATTTTTGAAAACCCTTCTCTAGCCAAATTTTCACCTGCTGAGCTTAAAAGAATATACCCTTTTTGATCCTTAGCCTTAAACAGGATATGAACCCTTGTTTTGAAATTCTTTACCTTGATTTGGGATGAGCTTAACTGTATGTGATGAAAAGGTTCAAGTTTGGGGTTGCATGGGGGAAATTGGAAAGCTTTTAAGAAGCATTGAGCTCAATTGTTGAAAAAGAAAAATGCATGTGAAAAAAAACAAAAAAAGAAAAAGCATGAAGATGAGCTCAACGAAAAGAAAAAGGGAAAAAGTTGGGAATGATAGAGTTTGGTGAGAAAGAGAGTTGTGCTTAAATGTTAAATATTATGATAGCTCTCTTAACTCAAAGATTTTGTTTTCCAGAAAAACTAATTTTTCTTGTTAGCCCAACCTCATTACAAGCCTTGGAAAAGTCCTTTTGATGGCATTTGCATGTAAAGATGTTGATTGTTTGAGATGAATGGCAATTTTATTTCTTGTGACTTGTGAATGATATAGAGTTGGAGTGTCACCCTAAACACTTGAGTGATTGAGTGAAACACTTGCTTGGTATGAATTGTTAATTTGCATGAGTGCATTTTTGCTTAGTAGAGTGGTCATTCATAATGTGTAACATCTGTTGTGCGATCTATGGACTGAACTGGATTGAAAGCATGCATGCATCTTAATTTGATTTCACTGAAGATTTGAGATTGAGTAGTGTTTGTCATGTACTTTAGGAGTGTTGAATCATTGGATGAAATAGTATAAAGCCAAGCTCTATTTTGTTTGTTGTTTTGTTTTGTTTGCTTGAGGACAAGCAAAGTTCTAAGTTTGGGGTGGTGATAAAGATTGAAAAACAATTATTTTCATATGTCATTTTAGATCAAATTACTCCCTTTACTGCTTAGAATGAGCTTAGAATCAAGCAAAACTCAATAAATGAGTCAGTAGAGGGTCAAAAGCTGTTTTTAGCGATATTATGCTTGTTTTGCATTGTTTTGTAGCATTTTTGAGAAAGTGAAGAATGGAGTTGAAGATGAAGGTCTTAGACTCAAGAAAAGGAAAGAAAGGTTGAAGATCAAACGGTTGCAGTGCAGAAAAGTCAACTAGAATGCAGAAAAGTCAACCAGTCAAATAGAAAAGTCAACCAGTCAACCAGAAAAGCCAACCAGTCAACCAGAAAAAGTTGACCAAACCGCTGGGCAGTTGACCGGGGCGCCGGGCGGTTCTACGACTTGAGGCAAACCGCCGGTCGGCCATTTTTGGCCTCGAGCGGTTCTCTGATGGGCCTGAGCTTGAATTTTGTTACTTTTCTTGGTTATAAATAGCCCTAGTGCGAGTTTAGATGTATTCTTTTGACAGAAGGGGGCGGCCACACCTAATTTCACTCTCTGGAGAGGATCTCTTGGATGCTTAGGCTCTATTTCTTCTTATCTAGGGTTTGCTTTTCCATTCTTCATACATTTTTCATCTAGATTCACCATGACAATGGTGAACTAAACCCTATTGTTGTTGGGGGAAACAATGTAATCTTTTGATACTCTCTTTTATTGAAACTCTTGTTTATTTATATGGTTTCCATATGCTTTAATTATTAATTGTTGGGTTCTCATCTGTGCTTAATGCTTTTATCGTTTAACTCATTGGATAAATGTTGTTTGTCTTTATTGATACGGGGACATACAGTAATGTCATGAACTGGTGAGTAATTCCTTGATTAAGCAATACCACCTAGGGATAGGGGTAGGACGATCAATATTTTTTCACTTCTGCTCTATAATGCATTATTAATTGCTAGGGGAGGCTAGGGATAGCAAGCCAGTAATTAGTAATAGGCTCTTTTCACCAAGGGAT
>NC_028357.1:14459085-14467877 GCF_000741045.1 Vigna radiata var. radiata | reverse complement strand
TTCTCATACCCAATTAATTAATTTTTATTTTCAAGTCTTACGATCTTAATTCACACAAAGGATAAGGCCTTTCGAGTCTCTTGGGGAAACGATAGTTGGACTTACCATTTATTATTACTTGATACGATTTGGTACGCTTGCCAATGACCAATGCAATACTTTACTTACGATTTAGTACATCTACTTCCTATCCAAATGACCAATGCAATACTTTACTTTCATCTATAAACGTATTTCATATCAATATTAGTGTTACAGATTTAAATTGATCATTTGGAAGTGTCTTAAATGCACCAAAACCAGAAAAATCAGGTTGTTATCGAAAACTGATAAGAATAATCGATTATCTCACTTGATAATAGATTATTCTAGTCAGAAAGTCTTATTTTCTTTAGTGCTCTCGTAAATAATCGATTATTACGTATCATAATCGATTATTACGTATGATAATCGATTATTGTCATCGAAAAATCATTGACAGTTTTTTGTGGTTTTCGGGGTTCCGGATATCATTTTTGGAAGTTCTTTAGGTCGTTTTGGGGGTTTTGGACCTTTTTGAAACTATTGGTGATGGTTTGAAAGTAATTTTCTTTATTTAAGTATGAGTTTACGGGGTTTTATGTTGTTTAGTGGTTCTTCTGGGTTTGTTATTATTTGGTAATGTATGTGGAATGATTGTAATGTAAATTATGATTGAGGTGATGTTGTTAAATTGAAAGTATGTTCATGGACGTAATTCCATGATCCTCAAGGCGAGGATTCATGGTGGTGCCCTATGTGTATTAGACGTAATTCCATGGCCTCAAGGAGAGGATTCCATGGCGGTGCCCTAGTAGTGTATAGAATGATTTGCATGGTAGCTCAGTATTGTGGGTTATCCTGAAACTACAATGATCAATCATTCTCAAGTAGAGAGGAATGAATCATGTGGTGAGTAATAGTAGGAGGTCTTAGTCTTGGAGGCTTCTAGTATGCTCCAAGGCGGGGTACAAACTAACCTCGTCAGTGTGGTAGGGTGAAACTAATTGGCAATGGCTTTGCAAAGCAGTAGAGACCACCACAAGTGCTCAACCCACCATAGCTCGACAATCATTCTAGTCCTGACGAGTCAGTTTATAATGTAATAGGTCTTGTAGTGTCATTTAGTATGTTTTGAATGAACTTTGCATGTTGTATGTCATTGTATAACATTCTTTTTATACCTAGCTCGCCCTTGCTTATTTGTGTTGCTTGTGTATGTTTCCTTTTGCGATGATCGTCCCCTTGGATCTGAGCAGATGTTGAAGAGGTTCCCTTGGAGCAAGTGCTAGAGGATGGGGATGCTGCAGCTTATTCTTCCCTAGGATTTCTTTCTTTTACCTGATGACATTTTGAAATATTCTTATATTTGTATCACTTTGTTGTACTCTTTATGTCTAAATTTTGGATTTAGACCTCTTCTACTTAAAGTTTAAATTTTGGGGTCTTACTCAATGATTGTAATCCTATACTCTAATTGTCATTCTACTTTTAACTGTTTTCCCATATTAAAATGTGGACTTCTATATTATATTATGTTTTATATATAATTGGGATGTCACACAGAACGCCTAATTCTGCAGATTATACCCACTCACACCCTCTTTGCCAATTCTAGTCCCTTCCCAAATTTCTAAGACCCTTAAATTGTGATGTAAAACAAATTAAACTTGTGCAACTGATTTCAAACGTTCTTATATTGATTTTGAAGTGATTAACATTAAATTTCATCCATAAAACACTAATATCTACAGCCTAGGAGCTCCAATTCCATTTTTACCAGTGCTAGCATGTTTTAGTTCAGTTTTATGTGCCTAACAAATTACAATGGTCCAATCTAAACTGTCTAAACCCTCCAGAAACACCCTAGAACCCATTTGCCCAAAATCACTACCGCACTTCCTTTAAACTAACCTAGAACACTACCCAAACACTATTTCTCACTAGAACTTGTTCTAATAGCATCCACATATGTAACTACTCCAAATAATGAATCATTTCAGCAACCCAATTTCATCATAAACAGCTAACAAACATCACATTTTTCATGCACAATTTTAGTATCATTGCACATGCAAATTAAGCACAACATCCTAACATTTAAGCCCAAACAACATATTATTTAAGAACTTTAACATACATACACATCACACAATTGATTTAAATCATATAATCAGCTCCCTTTACCTGTTAGTTCACACAGCACAACTCACAGAAGACGCCCTAATAGTGCCTCACCCAACAGAACACAATAGGACCTACAAACCACAACATTGGTGGTAGAGAACAACTCTTAAAGCTAGAAAGAGGAGAAAACACGAAGGGAAAGACTACTAGCTACATGCAACCAAAAACGTTGCATGCCCTAGGTTCCAAACAATGGAGGAAGGAGGAAGAACAACTTACTGCTTGAAATGGAAAAACTGATTGGTTCAATACGGAGCCCTCGGCGCAGTGAGCATTTGAGCACCTTCAGATAAAAATTGAACAATTCAATGAGGTGGTATTTTAGAGAGAAGTTAAAGAAAAAATGGAAGAACTTGAGAGAAAGGTAAAGTTGAGTTCAGATGGTGGCTAAGATGGAACTTAATCTTTCATACAACTTATTTTATTATAGAAAGCTTATCCCTATCATCAGAAGACACGTGTTCCCCTCAAAGCTTCTTTTTTTCACAGTCCCTACATTACACATATTTAATAATGGCTTAATAGCACTGGTGGTCCCTATTTTCGTCATGTCCGTTCATTTTGGTCTCATTATTTTTTTTTCAACGTTGTCTTAAAGAATGTAAATTTCGTTCAATTTGGTCCTTTTTGGAAACATCGTTTAAATCGTTAACGGCAGATAGTCCAGTTGTGCACAACAGTGTTGATGTGGCATTTAACTGCCCACGTGGATTCCGTAGAGGCACACTGAGGTGGAATTATTGATTTTGAAATTTCAATTGCAGATATTAGGGTTTGCTTTTTGAAAATTAAATTAAGGGTTCTGAGAATTAAACTTCTTACTGCTTTGGTAGCGAAATTGGGAAGATTGGGAAGAAGAACATCAATGACGTCCTCTGTAAAGTCAGGTATGCGTTTGTAATCTCGTAACTAAGTTGTATGTTGTGACATTCCTCTGTAACATTTTATGCACACATGAAAATGTGAGCGTTAGATTTTTTTTTTCCAAGGTTAGATTTTGTTGAGAAATTGTGCGAACTGTTTAGGGCATTGTTGTGTAACATATTATAATCGGTTATGTGTGTTTGATTGTTGATTATTGGTTTATTGTTTATTGTTTCGCATAGGGTTTAACAGTTATTTTAATGTAAATAGCAATTACTTTTTGCGTTTCCATAGTGGTCCCATGCCCATAAAGTTCATTTTGTAGGCTTGCGTTTGGAATGTCTGAGGAGAGATTTAATGTTGTGGTTCACCATGGTGGGACCCTAGTAACGGATATAACTTTTGGATATGTTGGTGGGGAAGTCACTTATTGGAGTGTGGACCCAGACAAATAGAGTTATTTCAAAGTGGTAGATTCCCTTAAGGAGTTGAGGTATATTAATGAGTCTGAGTTATTTTATTGCATTCAACATATTCTGTATAAGTTGTATGATGACAGAGATGCAATGAACATGGTAGACATTGCCAAGCATTTAGGGGAAGTTCACTTGTTTGTGGTGCACAGTGTGGATGAGGAGCGAGAGATTATTGTCCAAAGTGAATTAAATGAACCACTTCATTTGTTGTGTCTTGGAAGTATAGAGAGCGAAGGTAGCCATGTAGGTGGGAATGAGGATGATAAAGTGAAGATGCGGGGGGAGGATGATGATGTTTCTGTGCATGTGGAGGATGAAGAAGTGGTTGTGCAAGGGGTGGATGATGAAGTGGTTGTGCAGGTGAAGGATGAAGTGGCTGTGCAGGTGGAGAATGAAGTGGCTACGCAGGTGGAGGATATGGTTGAACAAAACGTTGGGGTGGAGGAGGAGGAAGTTGTTATTGAACAACATGGGCAGGTGGAGGAAGAAGTTTTCATTGAAGAATTTAGTTCAAGGGAGGAGGATGATGCAGGGGTGGTGCATAGTGAAGTTCCTCATGAAGTAGTTGATGAAGAAGAAGTTTATGAAGGACAAGTGGATGAAGGACTAGTTGATGTTGATGTTAATATTGATGAAGGACTAGTAGATAACAACATAGAAGGGTTTGTGTCAGTAGAAGTTAATGAAAATGAAAGCAATTGTGATTCAGACACAAGATGACAGTGCACATAGGCAGAGAAACCCAAATGACAAGGGTTTGTCTGATGATGAATGAGACTCAGAATTATTGGACAGTCCAGAAGAAAGTGGAACTGAGGATGGAGTTGATGAAAGGCAAAGTTGTGGTCCATTTGGGAAATATGTTAAGCAAAAAATATGTCAGAATACAAGTGGGAAGTGGGAACAAAGTTTAGTGATAAAAATGAGTTTATGGAGGTTGTTAGAAGTTATGTCGTGCATGCAGGGAGGAATTTGAAGTTTCTTAAGAATGACAATAGAAGGGTTCGAGTGAGATGCTTGGGTGCAGAAAAAAAAATGTCCATGGATGGCTTATTTGTATATTTAGAAGGATGTAGAACATGACAATTGAGAAAAATATTGGATACCCATACTTACAGTAGGCAATTCAATATCAAAATGATGAATGCTAAGTGGTTGAGTGAGACATTAGATACCACACTACTTGAAAATCTGAATTTGAAGATAAATGAAATACGGCCAAAAGCTTTGAGGAAATGGAATACAAATATCACATTATCTAAAGCTCATAGGGCAAAATTAATGGCATCATGCAAACTTGAAGGTTCATTCAATTATCAGTTCACAAGAATATTTGACTATGCACATGAGTTATTGAGATGTAACCCGGGATCAACCGTCAAAGTTAAAGTGGATAGTGAAAATGGTCATACCACATTCTAGAGGTTCTATGTTTGTTTGAAAGCTTGCAAGAATAGTTTCGTCTCTTGTAGGCCCTATTGGTTTGGATGGAAGTTTTCTGAAAGGAAAGTACAAAGGGGAGTTATTAACAGCTGTTGGTAGAGATCCTAATGAGCAGATGTTACCTCTGGCATATGAAATTGTGGAAGTAGAGAACAAAGAAACTTGGTCTTGGTTTTTCGAATTGTTGATAGAAGACCTTAGGGGCACTGAAGTATGTGATGCATGCACTTTTATGTTTGACTAACAAAAGGTATATCTATTTCTTATATCTTGCTGAATTGGTTTTTTATTTTAGTTATGCACATTAGCTTACTTTGGTCCCCATTTTATATTAAAAAAGTTCAATGTGGTCCCTTTACACAGGGTTTACTATAAACGTTATCTGAACTTTTACCTGGGGCAGAGCATAGATTTTGCATGAGACACTTATATGCAAATTTCAGAGAAAAGTTCAGAGGGCACACCTTGAAGACTCTGATGTGGAAGGCTGCTACTAGTACCTACCCCCAAGCTTGGGAAAGAGAAATGTTGAATATGAAAGAGGTCAATGTAGAAGCTTACAAATACCTTATTGCTATTCCCCCAAGGTATTTCTTCTTCCTTACTGCAACCCCATATATACTTTTAGCTTCCTAACAATTTCTTATTCTTTGTAATAGGTATTGGTCTAGATATAGATTTACAGGTCGAGCAGTAACTGATACACTAGTAAATAACATGAGTGAAGCTTTTAATAGTGTTATTATTGAGGCTAGAGGAAAGCCCATTGTATCCATGCTAGAGGAAATTAGAGTTTACATCATGAAAAAATGGGCAACCAACAGAATCAAGATGTGTAATATGGACTTTGATATCTGTCCCAAGATTAGAAAGAGACTTACAAAAGAATCCAATTTATCCAAGAATTAGATCCCTAGGTAAGCATTTCCTTTCCGAGTATTAATTCATGTCACTTGGTCTGTGATAAAATTCTTGATATTCATCACTTGATATTTAACTTTTAATTATGTCTTACTTGATGGCAGTTGGTCTGGAGAAAAAATGTTTGAAGTTAGGCATTATGCAGTAATTACAAACAAGTTTGCAGTCAACCTGGACAGTCAAGAGTGTACCTGCAGGAAATGGCTCATTAGTGGCATCCCTTGCTGCCATGTTATTGCAACAATGAGATTCTTAAATTTAGATCCACAAGACTATGTACCCATTTGGTTCAGAAGGTCTACGTATGATGAAACATATGCTTCAATCATATTTCCAGTGAATGGGCACTTTTTATGGGAAAGAACATCATGCTCAGATGTCCTCCCATCATTTAAAAGAAAATTACCTGGCAGACCAAAGAAAAAGAGAAGGATGGAGAGTTAGGAGCTAAGGAGGGATGAAACCCAGATGACCAAAAGGTGGCCACCGCAAGAAATGCAACATTTGTCGTGTTGTTGGGCATAACAGAAATCAATGCCCTTTACGTCCTCAAGATCAACCAGACCTACCACAGCCGTCTGAAGCAGCACCACCCCAACCAACACAGGAATCCACTAAGCAACCAACTCAGTCAATCAGAAGGGACAAGTTACCAATTAAGAGACCATCTCTTTTATAATGTTATAAATTTGGTGCATTGGGCACTGTATCTGTTTTGAAATACTTTACTAATTTAAACCTCATGTCCTTAGTAATGTTTTGAAATACTTTATAATGTTTTGATATATTTGGCACTAGATCTGTAATGATGTGCTATTATGTAACTTGATGGTGTACCCATGAACTGACTTTTGATTGTGAAAATATATTGATGTATCCATGTTTTGATATTGATTTTGACCACTTCCTTTTTATGCAAACATCACTCAGTCATCATCATGAGGACCATATGTGCACATATTTAACTAAAATGTGGACTAATTTGAACAAGTAATGTTAAAACATAATTCATTTCTTGATTTAATACAAAACACAATCGTCTAACAATGGGACCACCTAACAACCTCATACTTCAAAACACAAAAGTAATGTACATTGGGACCACCTAAAAACACATAGAACACATCAACCCAAAAACACATTTTGAACACATCAACCTAGAAACACACTTTGAACACATCAACCTAAAAACAGACTTTGAAAACATCAACCTAAAAACACATTTTGAACACATCAACCTAAAAACACACACAACATAACTATGATCACTACACTAAGAACACACACCAATGCTGCTAAGAATTGGATCCTTCTCTTCAAAGCTTTCATTGTCTTCTCCATATCACAAATCTTCCTCCTTTGACTATCAATGATAACATCCCTTTCATCAACCTTTTCTTCATTGCACCACTTGAAATAGTTACAAGACATCACATTACTAGTTGCACTCCGTTATTCATCAAACACATTGTTAATTACAAACACAAAGAAAATAGGCTTTATTTACATATGCTTTTATTCACATCACCTTGTAGTTACGACAACCCCAAAAGTATCTTCCAACATTCTTTGAAGTTCTAGCCATTTTTATTACGGCCAACTCACCACAATTGCAAATGGGGATTATCCCTACCCCCATTGAACCACCAAACTAGTGCAAAAACGTTGTTTAACGTCGGTTAATTTGGGCTTTTAACGTCCCTTTAACATCCGACGTCTAAATGGGTGACGTCTATGGGACATCGAAATTCCTCAGAACTGACGTCCATATAAACGTCGGTTAAAGATATCCACTGACGTCTCTATAGACATATGCTTAAACTCATACCGACGTCTAATTACTCTGTATAGACGTCCACCTATGATTAAACCGACGTCAACAAGAATATATAAAGAGGTTTAAAATGACACTAACCGACGTCTATGTTGTTATAGACGTCGGACATGGCTTTAACCGACGTCTAACAACAATTTTGTGTTTTAGTGCAGTTTTGATCCAGGCTTTCGGTAGCATTGTGTAACATTCTCCTCTCGCTAGTTTCCTCACAAAAAAAGTTTGCGTCGTTTGAATCTTCTAGTCCGTTCAACCCAAAACCGAATCTGGGTCCATGGCTACTTCCCATTAATCAACCACAACAGAAAAAAATTACGGTGTCGAGAAGTAAACAAGGACCCAGGTTCCATTTTGGGTCGGAAGAACTAGAAAACTCAAAAGATCGCCACTCTTCTTGTGAGGAAACCAGCAAAGGGAGAATGTTGCACTATATTACCCAAAGAGATGATCAAAACTGCACTAAAACACAACACAAAGAAAGCAAATTTTAATCAGTTCAACGACAAGATAATCGATAAAAAACTAAAGAAAGTTTAAACGGGAAGCATAAAAAAAAACCACACACCTGGGATGCAAGAGAGAAAAAGGAGAGGACGAAGACAATGACGTTGTGAGAAACGACAATGCAATGCAGCAAGAGATAAAAAGTAGAGGTGCGCAAGCGAGTAAAAGAAGAGGAGAATCAGAGAAAAAGGAGAAGAGATGAAGACGCGATCAGAAACTGAATGTTGAGAAGAGTCCGCGGTCTATTTAAAATGAAATGGTTCGTCGGTTGCTCCAGAAACCGACGTCTAGGAAGCTGTAAAGATTGACGTTTTGGTTTCCTGTCAGGGAAGTTCATGTCGGTGCCCCTAACAGCCGACATCTACAACCCGCGAATTGCGTGAAAATACAGGAAAGCAGACGTCGGTACCCCTCAGAACCGACATCTACATTGAAGAATTTTTGTCTTCCCGCCTTCCAGACAAGCCTTAGACGTCGGCTTTTGACTACGTGACGTCTAATTTGTTAGCAAAATGATGAAGATGAAGTTTTGATGATGCCCAAAT
>NC_028357.1:14441456-14455031 GCF_000741045.1 Vigna radiata var. radiata | reverse complement strand
GTTTATATTTTATTATCAGCTTGGTAAGAAAAATTAAAGAGAAAAATTATTAAAGGCACGCGAAAAAGAAATAACCAATTCACCCCCCCCCCCCCTCTCTTGGTTTGTTCCACGCTAATTATTCCGTTGCAGCGATTCTAACAATTTTGGAGTTCCTAATTTTTTTGTCATCATTTTTTCCACTTATAAGTAATTTGGAACCAATTATTATACAATTTTTGAAGAAATTCGTGGCAAAGGAACCCTATTTAGTAAAAGTTATGGTGAGGAACATAATTGGTATCAAAGGCAAAACAAGTGGGTACTTCAACTGAAGTTTTTGCACACGAATGTCAACTATAAACACGAAACTCATTTTGGAGTTCCTAATTTCTTTGTCATCATTTTTTCCACTTATAAGTAATTTGGAACAAATTATTATACAATTTATGAAGAAATTGGTGGCAAAGGAACCCTATTTAGTAAAAGTCATGGTGTAGGAGCATAATTAGTACCAAAGCCAAAATAAGTGGAGAGAAAAGGAAACTCTCTCTAGGTTTCCTGCACAAACGGTGGCACTTTGGTGACAATAAAGGGTGACTGCGGTGGAGAAGAGACTTTCTCGAGGTTTCGTGCTCTCAAGTTCTCTCTCGAAGCTTTTTCATATTTGAAATCTGAAAAAAAAAAATAATCTCAAAAACTCTGTCTCCAATTCTATTACCATGTCATTCTTAATTTTAAAAAAAAAATTCTACGTGTACCACTTACACGTGAACCTTTTCTAAATATTGTCAAATATTATTGTTCAAATATTATTGTCCAATTTTCTTAAATAGTATAACGTGACACTGAATGAGTCAGATCAATCAGGATGCAAAATCACAATTTGATTCTATTTTATTCTTTGAAATGATATTTAACTTTGTATGAACAAAAGCCTAAAAGAATATGATAAAGGTGACTAGGTCTAATACAGCATGCACTAACTGAAAAAAGAAAAAAAGAAAAGGGACAAACTGATTGAAGAATAACCGAAATGAGAGAGACACAGGTGACGTAAGGCCAGTACGAATAATCCAGCACATCCTTTCGATCACATGCTTAATGCTATTTAAGTCTAATTTAGATTATTTTTTTCTCTGCGTTTTTTCTTTTATTTTTTATTGTGTTTCGAAAATATATTAATATTTTAAAACATGTTAAGTTTTTAATATATCAAAAATAGAATATTCTAAAAGTATAGTAGAGGATAATACAAAAAAAATCCACAGAAAAAAACTAGACTCATTATTCAAGTGTTGACTCTCATTATAATTACACTTTCATCACAGTGTCTCACATTACAAGATCATCTAGTTTATATTAAAGTGAAAAGGCAAATTATTTAATGTGTTAATTGTTTGAAAGTTAAATACAATGGTTTGATCTTTATTTTAATATAAACTAAGAAAATTGATAGAAGTAGTAAAGTTTTTCCCTTACCTTTTTTGTTTGAATGGAAAGAAAGGTTTAAGCAGAAGAAATGTGAAAAGAGGAGATTGTTGGGTCTAAGAAATGAGATGCACTGACAACGGCGGCGCATTGGCAGAGCCGTGTTGCCGACATGGATGGCACGAAGGCATAATCAATCGACCATCCTTAATTCCTTAGATTTTTAGGTTACTTGCACGTAATTTGCTGAACAACTGAAGGACAACCTCAGTTTCTTTCACCAATACACTATCCAAAGTTTGAACACACATCACAAACTTACACTATTTATTTTGTCTCTGTACTCTCTCTGTCTTTATTTTTTGTAATTGTGTATAAACTGCTCCATATTAAATGCATTCCAACTTGCACCACAATCACTTGTAATTTTAATGGTTTTCTTCTGCTATCATATCTATGTGCGTGAGTAACAGCTCCACCACATCTCTCACACACAATTATTTGGTTGCGTGTTTACACATGCCTTTCACAAGAAAAGAAAATTAAACAACTCACTTGCCTTTATATGCCACTATTTTAATTTTTTAATTACTTTTCAAGATGAAATTGTTAATCTGCTGAATTAGTGGGTTGAATTGAGAATTTAATAAATTTAATCACATAATTTTACGATATATGATAGGGACTAATTTTTCTTCCTATATTCAACACCAACGCTGACCGTGAAATAGGTAGGACAAAGGAAATGTGAAACATGAGTGCATCAAAAGTACAATATGAGGAGGGGGTCAAAGAATGAAACAATGGGAAAGGGGTACTTTTCAAATAAATAAAAAAAAAAAAAAACTGTGGAGTGCGAAGAGAAAAAGATCGGGTGTAGGTAGCATTTTCTTCTTTATTTTCTGGGTCGTATGAATTGGACTGACATTGGACTATATTTATATTTTTATTTTATTCTATCATTCATATTGGGCCAATAAATAGGTTTTGTTAAAAAATCATAGAAACTTCTTCCTGCACCTCCATAGAATTGTAAAATGTATCTTTTATTTTTATCTTCTTCAACCTTCGTTGGTACACGTGCACCCATTTTTGCCTTACACAATTCTTCTTCTTCCACCTTCACCGACGGCCCTCCTTAATTGGATTGAACTAATTTTTTTTAACTTTAACAACCAAATTTAACTCAACTCAATTATAATATTTGAATTAAGTTGAGTTGGTCCGTGTAAAAGGACTGAGAAAAGCCCAGTTTCAGGGAGTGGACATGTGGCATCAGATAGAACTGGACATATTTTTAATAAAAATAAATTCATATAGAACATTTACTTCAAGTCAAGCTACTGATATGAGCAAACAGTTTCATCCTTCACAAACCTTAACATCAGTTCTTTGCCTTCCCTCCTCAATTTCTCTACACTGAACCGTTTGATTTTCAATTAGATGGTGTCTAGGCATTCGCAATGAAAAGAGCTTTCGTTTCTCACCGATTATATTTTCGATTCGAGCTGGTAAGTAGTTTCTCCCAAATTCTCCACATGTTCTAAAGTCTGGTCTGTGCGACTCTACTGGTTGCATGTGTAGCATGTGGTTCCTCTTAAGTTCCTTGTCTCATTCCAACCCTAAAAAGTTGTTTTTCGTCACCAAATGGTGGCCTACAGGTTCTGTTAAGTCTCGTGCTGTGTAAGGTGCTATAAGGTGACTTCGTGAGCTAGGCAGTTTGACCTTGAAGGTAAGGGGAGCTAATTATATATTTAATTCATTGTGTGATTCGTATGTATGTTAAACTTTGAGATAAGCATGTTTTCTACTTAAACTTGAATTTTAGTAGCCTAAGTTGCATGTATTACATTATAGAGCCTGTGTATGTTGTGATGTGATGATTTTAATCTGTTTTGAATTAGTTTGATCTCTGGACATGATGTGTGTTGAAGTGTTTAGAGTGGAAATTTGGTTGTTGATTTGTTTAGATGAGGAGTCTGGTGTTGGGCAATGTTCCAGTTCTGTTTAAGGGAAGTGGGGTAGTGATTTTGGGCAAATGGGATCCACGGTGTTTCTGAAGGGTTTAGGTAGTCTAGATAGGTCCAAAGTGACTTGTTAAGAACATAAAGAGGTTCAAAAACTTGTTAAAAGCGGTAAAACTTATTTTGGGTCTTTAGGTTGTTAATTTTAGTGTTATAGAAGGAAAATGGGGTCTTGATCACTTTAAAATCAGTTTAGGATTGTTAGATTCCATCTAGGCAAGTCTAATTAAGGGTAAATCATGAATTGAGGTCCTTAGAAGTTAAGCAAAATGGCTAGAATTAGTAAAGAGGGTGTGAGTGAGCATAATCTACAGATTGGACATTCTGCAAATTATGCAGACTCGCTATGCGGATTGTTTCGCATAACGAGTCCATGCAGGGGAGTGCTCTCTACCTGGTTAATTCGCAAGGCGAGCATGGTGCGCTATGCGACTGAGGCTGGCCTGGAGCCTCTGCTAGGTTTAATTCGCAAGACGAATATGGGTGTGCGCTTTGTGAAAAGCGCCAATCTCACTATGCAAGTAGCATGCGTTGTGCGAGAAGCACTTAATCTAGTTCACTCTCTTTTGTTCTATTTGATGTGGTGTTCTGTTGAATGTTGATTGGTTTGTGAAGCATGTTTAAGAAGGTATTGTATTATATCCTGGATGATCTTTGTGGCCTGAAAGTGTATGATTATAAAGTGAATGAAGTATGAGTTCAAGGTTGCTTATAGTAGTTTCAAGTGCAGAATCTCTTGGTGAGATTCTTAGTGTTTAGAATGAGAGTAGGAGCTTAGTCTTGGGGGTCATCCTGAAACTCCAATGGTCCGTCTTCTCACGTAGAGAGGATTGAACCATGTGGTGAGGAGTAACAGGAGATCTTAGTCTTGGGGGCTTCTAGTATGCCTCAAAGCCCGGAACAAGCTAACCTCGTGAGTGTAGTAGGGTGGGGAACCCAAGTGTCATAAGCCACCACGAGTGCAAAACCCGTCATAGCTCGACTATCATTCTAAAGTCCGAATGAGTCAAGTCTAGTAATCAACATGTTAGGATGTATGTGTTTTACCTTGCTTGATTGAAGTATACTCTCATATGTCTTATACTGTTAATTGTATGTTTTTTTATATAATTAGCTCACCCTTGCTTGTTTTGTGTTTGTGCGTGTTTGTGTGTGTTTTCTTTTGCAATGATCATCCACTTGGATGTGAGCAAAGGAAGATGAGCCCCCCCTAGAACGTGTCGTGGAGGGAGATGATGATACTTCAACCTAGTCTTCTTAGGATTTCTTAGTTCTTTTATGTCATTTTAAAATATTTTATTATGATCAAGTTTTAATTCTTAGCTTTTGAAGGATGATTGTAAAATCCTCATATTCTAAATATCTGTCTTAACTGCTTTCTAATGTTATAATTGATAATATCTTTCTATATATGTATTACTATATATTTTAGGATGTCACAATCAATATTGTTTAAAAACCATCATCTCTAAAGAAAAAAGTTATCTTGACTTTTTTATATAGTTAAGGGTAAAGGAGATATCGGATAAAAAAAGTGGTAATAATTATTTTTTTTTCACAATACATTAATCCTCTTAATTATTTGAAAATATAATTGTATATACACTGGCTCAATCATCGTTTTGATAAAATGTCATAAATAGTTAATTTGGTTTACTTTTATTTTGTTTAAAATAACATACGTAATGGGTCATTGACTCAATCATCGTTTTGATAAAAAAAAGTTATTAAACTATATAAGATGTGATGTGGAGATTAAATCAAATAACGTATTTCGAAAACGAGTTTCTTTCTCCGAATTGAATAAATCCCTGAAAAGAAAATAATCAAAGAAAGAGGAAATGAGCTATGGAAGATTTCTGGATTAGGGCAAAAAATATTTGAATTTATACGGAAAAGATTTAAACATCCTTCACAACTACCACCGTCGACACCGTCTATTACCGCTTCAATCACTACCGAAGAAAAGAGGAATAAAAAAAAAAGAAAGAAAATGTAAAACAAAAATAAAAATAAAAAACTTGTCCCAAAGTATTCTTTCCGGAAAGTAGTTTATGTGTTCCAAAAAAGAAAATCCAAAACATAAACATATTTGTGTAGGAGTATTTAGGAAATTTATTTCAGAAGATATGTAATTGATCAAATTTGTTTTTGAAAATCTCACTTCGAAAACTAATTCTAGAATATGTTTAATACGTTCTGAAAATTACATTTTGGAAATTGTTTTCTGGAATTTTGGGAAATCACTTTTAAAGAGGGTAAAATAGTTATTTTGAATATTTTAGGGGGTGCTCAAAGAAATTGTGGGATGCAGGAAGTAAAAGCCGTTATCAAAGGAAATTAGCGCAATAAAGACTGACTGCAGCAGAGTGGGCAATGCCTAAAGTGTTGTCTATAAATACGTAATGAGAAAATATAGCAATTTATTGTTTTTTTGGGTTAAATATGTTTTTAGTTCTTATATTTTGGGCGATTTTAGTTTTAGTCTCTTTTAAACTAAGGTACAATTTAGTCCTTCAACTTTAAAAAACTCTGGTTTTAGTCTTTTTTACCAAATTTTTTTAATTTTATTTGTTATTTCAAATGCATTTCTCAGTTAATACTGAAGCAAAAATGTGTCAAAGAATGTAAAGAATCCAAATGTTATAATAAAACATGCTTGAAACAGCAAATAAAGTTAAAAAAAATTTGGTAAAAATGATTAAAACCTGAGTTTTTTAAAGTTGAAGGACTAAATTGTACCTTAATTTGAAAGAGGGATTAAAACTAGAATCGTCCCAAAATATAGGAAATAAAAATATATTTAACCATTGTTTTTTATATATCAGATCATGAAAACATTCTATCAAGAAGGTTTGCAATATATTATAGAAATACTTTATTGGTGGAGAAAAGATAAAAAAATAAATTATGAGTGCATGAATCGATAATTTAGAGGAGGTTAATAAGGAATAAGAATCTACTTGCTCATAAAAATATTTCTTTTTTCTTAGTGAATACATGGATTTTAGGAATTTTTTATTCTATTTTAATTTATTTTTGAATTGTAATTTTAGTTTGAGTTTGTTAATTAGACTTTAATTGAACAATTTAATGAAAACTCAAAATAAGGGAGAAGTTGAACAAGAGAAATAAGTGTACCTTCAAAACCATGAAAGGCGACATAGCAAATGTTAATAAAAGCATGAAGTATAACATTTGTAATGCGATTGTAGTTAGGGTGGGTAATCTTAGATTAAATTTTGTTAATTGCAAGCTTCACACGTCAAGGCATAAAGATAAGAAAGAAGAATAATCACTTAGTTTGCGTTGGTGATTTCTTGGGTGGTCTTTAGCAATGACAAGCTACGGTTTCCATGTTTATGGAAGGGTAAGGCTGAATTGAATCTTGTTTAAAGTGTCTTGGAAGGATGAATTTAAGAGAATGGATAGATTAATTTGAGAAGATTTCAGAATAATTTCTGGTGTTTTTTCAAACGGTTTAAAAGTGAGTGAAAATAGATTTAGAGGTAAGTTTTGTGAAAGTTTATATATCATTTCATCGTGTTGACAAATAAAAAAAAATTATAGATAAAAAATAAATATTACTAAAATACCCTTAATGATAGAAGTAATATAAAATAATATTATTAATAATATAAATATTTGTAAAAAATTGTATAAGAGAGAAAAAGATTAAAATTAATTATGAAAATAAAATAAATTTGTATTTAAATAGTGAAATAGTTATGGATAAAATTTAATGTTTTAAAGATATAATATTTGTAAAAAATTATTATAAGAATAAAAAAATTAAAATTAATTATAAAAATAAAATAAATTTGTATTTGAACAAAGTGATATAATTATGAATAAAATTTAATGATGTAAAAATATAATTTTTGTAAAAATTATTTTCAGAGAAAAAAAAAACTCAGTTAATTATGAAAATAAAATAAATTTGTATTGAAACAAAGTGAAATAATTATAGATAAAATTTAATTTTTTAAGAATATAATTTTTATTAAAATTCTTATAAGAGGAAACAAACCAAAATTAATTATAAAAATAAAATAAAATTGTATTTAAATAAAGTGAAATAATTATGGATAAAATTTAATGTTTTAAGAATATAATTTTTGTAAAAATTATTATGAGATGAAAACAAGTTAAAATTAATTATGAAAATAAAATAAATTTGCAAAAAAACAGGGCTTAGTGTGCCATGAAACCATTACTTTAAGGGGTAATGCGTTGTATGGATGGATTCCAAGCACATGGAATCGATTACTCTATCAACGTAATCAAATATGTTTGTCCCAGAATCGATTCCCTGTCCACCTTAATTGGTTACACCTCATCCAAATGTGTTATAGTGTGTGGAATCGATTCCACCTTCTTCATATATGGGTTGCTCTTATGCTGGAAATGATTCTCGTTCATCTTCAACCTTTGTATGTTCGCCATGAAAGTTGTAATAGGGTTATTCTTTAACGGGGAATGGATTCCTTCCTTCATCCTCGACCTCTATTGACGCCATGGAAGTTCTAATAGCTCACCTGCAACCTAGATCATAACCCTGTGAACAACATGTCAGCCATGAACCACGACACTCACTTGAGAAGAATACTCTATCCACCACAACCAAACCTATAACGACCTTAGGTTGTCCTCTCACCACGTCTAAAAATTATAGAGTGAAGAAAAATCCGAACATTAGTCTACAACAAAGCTCTTGTTCAAAATGAGGTTCTTCTCCACTCAAGTTATAATTACCACCAACCACATACTAGCCGCCCATTGCATATTAATGCCTCTACAGTGGATTTCCAACAACTGTTAAAGGGATTCAAAAGAAAGTTGTTTTTGGTCACGAATCTACATTATTTATGTTATCAAGACTCTATGCAGAGAAAACAGAAGACGTGTGAATAGAGGTAAGGAATCTGGATAGAGAAACTACAAAAGAAGACTCGTGAATACAGGTATAACTTTATAATAATAATAATTATTTAATAATATTATTATCAATATTACTATTTTACTCTATTACTACTATTAATAAAACCAATATATGTTTTCTTTGGAATCGATTCCCCCATTTCCCGAAACCTATATTCCATCATTTGATGGTGCATTTTTTTCACATGTTATCAGGAGCTTCCAAGCATGTTTTTACAGGAACAAGAATGGTTTTCCACGTTAAATACTCTCAAGTCTATGTTGAATAAAGCTGATGGAAAAAATCATCAATCCTGCAAATCATCTTTTTTCTTTCTTCCAAATACTTTCAAACGAGCATAAATGTAATCGCTAATTTGTTCACACTAATCTTACTATACAGTAAAATGATACTAAACAAACACAACCTTAATTTCTCACAACAATATTTAGCTTGTTTTTTAAGTCAAATAAAGGATGTAGGTACCAGATACAATCGGTATCTTGTTTAGAGTCATGCAACGGAATAAGAATTAATTAGCGGAAAGCGTGTTCGGTCACAAGTTAAATTAAAATGGACAGTTTTAAAAGTAAATTTTCTTACAGAAAATTTATCGAACAATTGATGTGCATAAAACAATAAAGAGTGTAGGGAGTAGAAAAATGACACACTGAATTTTTATACTGGTTCGATTCAAAAGAATCGTCCAGTTGTTAATCACTATAAAAAGTGATTAACTGTTTCACAATTTACAATAAGAGTGAATAAAAAGAATGATAAAACCTTCCTTCGACGAACGAACCGGAAGGGTGCTTCCTTCGACCAACGAACCGAAAGCGGGCAATCTGCACTTTCCTTCGACAAACGAACCAGAACAGCGCAGATTAAAATCTTCCTTCGATAGACGAACCGGAAGATGACCACCTTGTCAACTCGAAGAGAACCGCTTCGACTATCGACACACGAAACACGAGCTTCTCTTATTCATGAGACCAGGCAAAGCACTTGAACTAGCTTTTTAGAACTTCTTCAGACAAACTGTATTCTTAAAAAGCTCAGTGTTATTTCTGAAGTTCTAAGAGCACCTATATTTAAGCAACTGGTCTGAAAATGAAAAGTCATGTTACAACTGTCAGTGATAATCGATTATTGTAAGCTATAATCGATTATTCAAGTCCGTTACGGGTTTTTCAAAATAGTGATAATCGATTATTCTGAGGGATAATCGATTATTGCAGAGACTTGGGCAGTTCTACCAAAGACCTGTGATAATCGATTGTTTTGAGGAATAATCGATTATTCTAGAGCAAGATGGTTTTTCAACAAAGCTCAGGATAATCGATTATAGCTCCTCATAATCGATTAAATGCGTAAAACCAAAAATACGAGATTTACATATAAAAGACATTCCTAATACATTTATATTCTACAAAGTGCTTTTAAAGACAAGTTATAACATCTTCTTCAATACTATCTTCTTGGAGCATCATCAAAATCATTTATCTTTAATTTTATCAATGCTCCTCATTGGTAACAAAGGAGACAAACTTGATGTTTGATGTCCTTAAAATTTTTTCCCTCTCATAATATAAAAAAAAAACACCACTAAAAGATCATAGTTTTTATTTGGATAACTTATAAAGAACATAAGTTGATTCTTAGAGGACACATGTTAATTAAATTCAATCTTTAGTATTATTTGTGTACAAATTAAATTGAAAAATAATAAGTATAAAACTCAATTCAATTTGTTTGATCTTGATTTCATGAATTGATATTTAAATATTTAGTTTTTTATGGATAAAGAACACAAAACACAATAAAAAATAATTACAAAAGACAAAAACAAATGAGAAAAGAAATAGGAAAAAAGAAAAACTAAAACTCTTAAATTTAATAAGTGATTTTTGCTTCTTAGAGTATATTTAGGATTCATATAGGCTTTGAAAATCGAAGGAAGAATGAATCTAATCATTAACCTCTAATTACAAAAAATTTAAGCTAATAAACACAAAACCTAATCCACATCGTTTCTTTACAAAATTTCAACAAATATGCCTCATCTTCGAAAAATCACAAAACATATACGAGAGTTCCAAACCTAACAAATCATATGTTCATTTTGAAGCCTTAGAAATAGGGTTGGCCAGAGTTAACTTACAAAACTTAAACTATAGTTTATCTGTACCTTTTTATACTTAAAAAACTAAAACTGAATTTATTGAAAACTAATTAAACTGATTAATAGTTCATTTTAAAAAAACTGCACTTATTTATATTCAGTATAGTTAACTAGTTAACTGTAGTTTAGATTTTCTATTTGCTTTCTCAGTTATAGACCTCGTTAGCTTTCTAGCTCCTTACATTTGTTCTCACTCGCCGCTGTTGAAGGTTGTCGTCGTTGAAGGCTGACGTTGTTGAAGGTTACCACTGTTGAAGGTTCACTGGTTTGCTGTCATCAAAGACTATGTCAAAGGCTTTGTCGAAATCGCTACTACGGCAACAACGAGTTTGAGGTTGAAAACCTGTGTCGCTCACGCACCCTCGCCGCCTTCCACTTCGATGCCCAATCGTAGGGGGTCAATGTGCAGCCCTACTCGGGCTCCCCCGGCCAACTTCGTCGCATACATGACGGTGCTGAACCCCCACAACCGCATCATGGGGCTGGATTTGCCCTCTGGCGGTCGCCTCACCCACGGGTACTACACCTCCGGCATAAGAGCTTGTGCGGTCCCAGGGCGAGCATGATCTTCTACCAAAAGGGTCTGAAGCCGCCCAAGAAGGGGCAGTTAGAGAACACCATTTATGAATTCGAGGACAAAATCAACTTCGCCGTCTTCCCGGGTGCTCCTCACAACCACCAGAATGGGGGCCTCACCGTGGCACTGAAACAGCCCGTGACGCTTGGGTTCAAGGCCTACGCCAAGCAGGTGAAGGCCAACGCAGCTACGCTCAACAAGTTGTTGATGGGGAAAGGGTACAATCTCGTTACCGGTGGAACGAAGAACCATCTTGTCTTGTGGGATCTCAGACCTCTTGGATTGACTGGTACACATCCTATCTATCCATCCATCTCAAAACCCAAAGGTACGAATGATCTAGCCCTCTTTGTTGCAAAAGATGATTGTCTACTTGTAAATTCCCACATTCGAAGTATACCTGAGAGTATTCGTCAGCTGTCATTTGTTGAAAACGATTTGGATGACAATTTAATCATTTCAAAATCAGTAGGTGTGAGAACTAGGGATGACAAAAAAACCTGTACCTGCGGGTATCCGCGAATAAAATCTGCTACGGGTATTTAGTACCCGCGGGTAAAAGGTACCCGCGGGTAGCGGGTATTTTAATACCCGCTTGTTAATGGATCGAGTTCGGGTATCACACTATCCGTACCCGCGGGTACCCGCTACCCGTTAGAGAAATAAAATTACAATTTTATCCTTTAATTATTTTTATCAAACTTTCTTTTCTGTTGAATCTGCTTTTTAAAATTGGGCCAAGCCCAAATCTCTTTTTAGGGTTTTTTTCAAATCAAAATAAAATCCCTTTATAGGCTTTCTTCTTCAAATTAGAACCAGGGAAAGCTGCCTCGTTCTGCCGCCTTCTACCGCTCCAAACGAACCTAGACGCAGAGTATCAGGAGAACGTATGGGAGGAGATCTCATCCTCGATGAGGAAGCTTAGATACAACTGAGATGTGAAAAGGTGCAAAGAAAAGAAAAGTGGGAGAACATCAACAAGTACTTCAAGAAAGTGAATGAAAGCAACAAGCGGAGGAAGATTCGAAAACGTACCCTTATTTCCACCTTGACGCGCTGTACAGAGAGAAGAACAAGGTAATGGCGACGGCGGTGAAGCCGGAAAACATGGTGGCACTGCTAATGGTGCGGTTGGAGCTGTTGCGGCATCGATAAAAGAAGGTGGTGGTGGTGGTAGGTTATAGAGAGTGCAGAGGTTATTGGAGGAGGTGGTGGTGGCCAGGCTGCTCCCTTTGTTTGAGAATAAGAAACCCTAGTGGTTTCTGATCTAAAAGAGACTAAATGGGCCACCCAACAGTTTTTTTTATTACTTATTTATTATTTTTTATTTATTTTTTTTGGAGTTTGGATAATGGGTATCCAACGGGTACCCGCGGGTTTTTTTAAGTCAGGTATCCAGCGGGTAGCGGGGCGGGTAACGGGCACAATTTTACTTAGCAGGTCGGGTAGCGGGTAGGCACTATCCGTGCCCGACTCGACCCGTTGCCATCCCTAGTGAGAACCATTCTCTTTCCTAAGGATGGTGTGGGTGCCAAGAGTGAAGCTTTCTTTACATTGGTTTCAAGGTACAAATACTTGCATATTTTGAATTTAAGTTATTCTTCAGTTGAATCTTTGCCTGATTTCATTGGGAAGTTAAAACATTTGAGATCTCTTTGTCTTTATAATAATAAAAAAAAATCACGGGACTCCCTGATTCTATTTGTGAGCTTCAAAGTTTGCAAGAGTTGGACCTTGGTGGATGCATAGAGCTGGAAGCATTACTAGAAAATTGATTAGTCTTCAAGATTTTGTCATAACCACAAAGCAAGCTATTTTGCCCAAGAACGACATTGCAAACTTGAGCTCTCTTCAGTATTTGACTATTCAATATTGTGATAATATGGAGTCCTTATTTTCAGGGATAAAACTTCCTTATCTGAAAGCATTGAGTGTTATTAACTGTAAGAGACTAGCATCTTTACCACTTGACAGTAAGAGACAAACGTGTCTTTGAAATAGTTAACTAAGCTATGACAGTGTAACTGAACCAAAAAGTAGTTCAGTTCAATTTCTGAACTATTTTCTAGTTCAGTTTAATTTATTTGAACTATTTTATAGTTAACTATAATAATTTATAATTAAGTATAGTACAATACTCTTTACCCACCCCTACTTACAAATATGTAATCAAATTAAATATGAATTAGTAAAATATAATATCTATAAATAAAAGTTATAGTTAAATAACATTAAAGCATATATGTATAATAGCAAATATGTATAATGAACACAATTTATTATTATTGAAATGAAATAAAATTATTGAAAATAAAGCATATGGAAAGTGTAATGCAATAAAACTATAAATTAATGTATAAATTATGACCATCATGTTATAAAAAGACTCAATAAAAGAAATATATATATATATATATATATATATATATATATATATATATATATATATATATATATATGG
>NC_028357.1:14413528-14440456 GCF_000741045.1 Vigna radiata var. radiata | reverse complement strand
TATATATATATATATATATATATATATATATATATATATATATATATATATATATATATATATATATATATATATATATATATATATATAATTTTGTCCTACACTGTATAATTCAAAACACGTCTTTAAAATCTTCGGCCTTCTTACATCATCTTATCCATGAGGATTTCATTTTTTGAAAATAAAAATGGATTGAGAAAAATGTATTAAAAATTTAAATTTTAACATAATCATTAATCTCATCAAGTGAAAAATTATTAAAAATGATCAAACTCATCAAGTGGTTCATGATAAAGTTCCTAATAAAAGAAGCATCAGGATAATCCAATTAAACTTGTCATAAAGTACACCATTTTCTTCAATATTCTTTGTTGTGTATATGTTCTTCAATGCAAGGTTCAAACACAAACTGTCTACAAAACTTTAAGATATGAAGTTTCAATTATCATTTTAACCCTTTCTCACATAGTGTTATCTATTATAGCTTGGAGAATATTTTTCTCCTTACTTGTTTAATAGCATCATTCATTTACTAGATATGTAATGCTTATTTTTAAATTTCATCATAAGTCTCAACAAACAATTTTTACGAAAATAGGAACGCTAGTGATCATATAAGTAATTAAAAAGGTATTATTTGAGAATTTTTTAATTCATAAAGATTATGCTAATTTTTTTTTCATGTTGATTTAATTAATTTAACTAACCTCTAAACGTGTATTTTCTCTTTTTGTATATGAGTCGTCCTTAACTTAGGAGGAAGAAAATTGTTAAGATTCTGATTTACACCAACCAATCAAATATGAAATGTTTCTTTTGAAGTTAAAAGAAACCAAAAAATAATATAACGTTCTACCTACCTATAAGAACTTTGAGGTTGTCTTATATTTGAATGTACTCTTTAAATTTGAATGTACTCTTTAAATTACCACTTTCTTATATTTTATTGAGTGTTCTCTTAAAAAAACATCTTTAGGTTTTACTCTATTTTTAGTCAAATAAAAAACTATGTTTAACTCAAATATTCATCATTAACGGGTGAGAACTTTCTAATCTCCTTTCATAAATTTTCAACAAATGAGTTTGTACTTTAAAATAAGATTTTTTAAAACGTTGTTTCTTATAAAAATAACAAGATTGTCTCTTGTTTTATCCTTTCTTTTGTTCCTTTGTTCACTAAACTTACTAAGCTTGTAAAAAAGCATGTTTATCATATTGAATTATTTCTTCGAAGAATTTAGAATTTTTTTAATTAGAACTAAGAAAATTTTATTATTATTGTCATCATTTTATTTACCCAAAGTCATCATAAATAAAACATTTATACTGTTTAAAAATGAATAAAAAATAAGATTTAATCATTTGATGAATTTTCATTTGATACCAAGAGAAAGAATAAGTGTGACCATCCATTTTCTTTCTAGTAATAATAAAAAATATTGAAAAAAAAATAATAGAAATAACTTCAAAACACAAAAAAAAAAGTGATGAAAAAAATCTATCGAAAAATATTAAATTTAGAAAATAAAAAAGAAATATTTTTATAATAATAACTTTTTTTTCTTAGTTTGACAAGACTCTAAAAAGTTATTAATATACTTAAAACTAATAAAATAATATCTAAAAATTTTAAAATATTTGGTTGATTTATTAATAAAGTTCCAAAAGAAATCATTAGTGCAGAAAGGACTTTCGACATATTTTATTTTTGGCTTTCAACGTTACTTTCACAACTGACGTCTATAGGGTGACGTTAATGGGACGTCGAAAATCCAAATAATCGACGTTTATTTAAACGTCAGTTCATTCCATTCCCAACGTCTAAGGCCACTATATAGACGTCGGTTGATGCCTCAGCCGACGTCTAATGTCACTTTATAGACGTCAGTCTATGCCTCAACCGACGTTTGCAGGAATATATAGAGGTCGAACAAAACACTAACCGACGTCTATGGTCACTATAGACATCCGACATAGTACTAACCGACATCTAATATAGCGGTTGTGTTTTAGTGCAGTTTTGATCCTGTCTTTCAATAGCCTAGTACCACACTCTCCCTTCGCTAGCTTCCCGACCAAAAAAGCTTGCGTCTTTTGCATCTCTTATGACATTTCAACCCAAAACAGAACCTAGGTCCATGCCTAGTTCCCATTCAACTGCAAAAAGAAAAGAATTACGGTGACACAAACTAGACAAGGACCCAAGTTCCATTTTGGGTCGAAACACCATAAAACATCCAAAAGACGCCGCTTTTCTTATGAGGAAGCTAGCAATGGGAGAATGTGATACTACGATACCCAAAGAGAGGATCAAAACTGCACTAAAACACAACGAAAACACATTTTAATCGGTTATTAGATGATAAACGATGAAGACATTATTTTAATCAGACTAAAACAAAGTTTAAATGGTTGAAATAAAAATAAAATGCACCTGCAATGGAATACCGAGAGAGAGAGAGAGAAAAGGAGAGGAGAGGAGGAAGAAGATTGTGCGCGTAACTGCGAGAGACAGAAAAGGAGAGGAGGAAGAAGATTATGTGCGAGTAACTGTGAGTTCGAAGTTTATTTAAATTGAATTTATGTGTCGGTCATAGTACAAACTGACGCCTATAGACGTCGGCTACATAACTAATATGACATTCAAGAGACTTTTCACCTGCCCTTTTCAGGCCATTTAGACGTCGGATGCAGGGGGAGTTGACGTCTAAAGCAGTGAACGAAGTGACTTCTCAGTAACTGGTTAGTCCAGTAGACGATAGGGATGTGGGGGGCCGACGTCTATGTACGTCGATCCTGAACAAAGGGACGTCTATTTTCCTGCGGGATAGGTGAATCGCATTAATTGCAGTCATATAGACGTCAGTCCTGTACCAAGTGACGTCTACGTGCCTGCGAGGTAGTTGAATCGCATTAATTGCAGCTAGTTAGACGTCGAGCCCCCCCGTAACCGGCGTCTATATGGTTGAAATAGATTGACTCCTCACCTACTTGTCAGGCCCATGGACGTCTGTTTAGGGTGAAACGGATGTCTACACTATTGTAGACGTCGGTTTGCCGAACGACCAATGTCTATATGGTCAACTTATTTACGAAAATGTCACCGGTCAGTCATATACGTCTCGCCACTTCATAACCGACGTCTAAAGAGTGACGTTAAACAACAATTTTGCACTAGTGAATATTTGGTTGATTACCTCACATTCTCACAAATATCTACAACTACAACTCTTCCAACGGGGTTTCTTCCTGCACTCCATTATTTTCTTCATACACCCCTAATTTTTTTCCATCATTCCCATTTTGCCCCCTCATTATTTCACCCATTTAATCCAGGTAGTATTTTTGTTTTGTAGTATTAAAGAATAGAGTTGGCGATGTGGTGATTAGGGATGTTCTGATTTTTTGTTGCAGAGGAACTAGAGGGACCATATTACAAAATTCAAGTAAGAAATTTGTTTACCAAATCACCCGAACAACAAATCAGATTACATAATCCTGGAACAATAAAATCTAAGATATTTCATATAAATCGAATTATATAATCTGGAAACCAATAAAATCCGAGAGATTTAATGTAAACCGGATTATGAAACCCAATTAGTACTTTTGGACTAATTTCTAAATTTGGTGTACAATACCAAATCAGAAAAAAAAAAAAAAAAACTAGATTTCGGTATGTTTTTTCATTTACATGTTCTTTTTGTGCTTAAAATATTTGCTCAACTTTTTTTATAATCATTATATCAATTAATAAGTAATTTTTAAAGAAATAATTCATTTTCATTTTTACAACTAATTCTTTTAAACAAAAAAATATTTACATTTTAAAAAATATATCCAAAAGCAATTTTGACATTATATTAAAAACTAATATACTAACATTCATTAATTTAATTAAATGAGTTTATTTAAATATACTTTCTTTAAGGTTTTTCTCGATGTGTAAAGAAAACATTATATTAAGAATAAAAGCTTTTCAAAAATCAAACACTTCAAATTAAAATGGAGAAAATATTGAACATTACCTTGTCTTAAATATAAGACCACTAAACTCATCCCTGTATGAAAAAAGTTAATTGATTTAATTAGTAACATTACATAATTTATATGTTAATAATTTTGTATTATTTTCTTAAATTACCTTCAAACTATTGAGATTTTTTTATCATACATGTTCTATTTAATTATGTTATCTAATGAGTGTTACTTGCATAATGATTTTACCTTCCCTTTTATTTTCCTAAACCAACAAAAGTTATTAATTTGTACCATAAATATGTAAAGTAATTGGATATCAGGTTTATTTTTTCACTTGCTTGAAATATTGTTGAATAAGTAATCAAATTTGGTGTTAGAATTAAGTATTAAGTGTAAATCATCTTTTGCTTGTAAATGAAAAGAGGTAACTCACCAAACAATTACTTATGACTTATTTTTGTTTATATTTTTAGTACATCCTGATTTGCAACTATTCACTAAGAATGTAATAAAAAGATCCGCACTCGAAAATTATTGACCTAACTACCACTAAAGACCTAACATTTCACCATAAACCTTAACATTTCAGGGATTTCTCATACTTACCTGGTACCAATGAAGAGAAACAAACTACGATGGGCACAAAAGGTGATGAAATAGAGTCAATCAATGGACCTCTTACTAGAGGAATGATAGACTACAAGAAGAGCTAGAGGAGGAGGCGCTAAAGACTAACAAGTCCTTACACATCAAACTAAGTTGGCAATTAGAGGGATCGCTCAGCGTAAGTGGAGAGTCGCCCAACGCAAGACACATGCTCTTCATATTTAACATTATGGACTAGGCACGCGCCCAACACAAGAGAGTGGCGCCCAATGCCAGCGATACTTTAGAAGGGTCACACTTTTTATGCCTTGTGCATATGTGTATAAACACATTAGAAACGTGCTTCAAACTGTCCTATGATCCATGGGGTGCAACGAATGATCAACAAAGGTTATTACTCGTGCAAAGGGTCTGAATCCATTATAATTTCATCACCCTACTCCTTTTATTAGCCACTTTTGAAGCTTTGTTGAGATAATTCGAGTCTTTTTCTTGCTTGAGTGTTACCATGAGTCATTTTCAATCCTCTCTAGCCTCCTTGCTTAGTTAGGTTGACTGTCTAGATCTGTTAGCACCATACACGCACCATACTTCATCTATTACTTCACCATTCTTCCATTTCCATTATACCTTTACTTTAAGTTTTTGCTTCCACTCACTGCATCTAGAGTATAATTGTTCGAGCACCCTTGGAGTTGGCACTTTCAAGAAGGGAGGTGGAGACGAAATATACAATGGTAGAAATAATGGCAGAGGCACCTTTCTCCCACTTTCGTCAGTGATTCGAGCAATAGCAACAATAGAGATGAAACTGTAAACTTCAAACTTCAACTTTCCTTCCTCCCTGTTACACAAGTGAATGTAGAACAAGGCATAATAAGGACGAAAACTCTACACAACGAACAAGAGAATGGGGGACTAAAAACAAAAACCTAGCATGTGAACAAATATAAAAGATAAAGATAATATATCTAACACTCTTCCTCAAGCTAGTGCATACAAATCATATGTATCAAGCTTGTTACTAATATAATCCATGAAAAATTAGTGAAGACAACAAAAATCTTTTCCTTAAAAGAACCTTAGACTCTAGATAACATGTTGAATATAGTGAAAACTATGTATGTGATTAATCTCCCTTATGTGGAATATATACATATTATAATAGAAGAAATATGAGCTAAGTCCAAAATACAAATAAAAAATAATAACAAACTAATAAAAAATAAAAAATAAAGAAAAATAATAATATATCTAATATGATCAATCAAATATCTTCTTTTGTCGTAAGTAGTTCAAAAAATTATAAAGAAGTACTATTGTCTAGTCTGAGTTTTGAACCAATAAACACTAAGAACGATCTTCAATGAAAAAAAAGTTTAAGAAAGATTCTTCAAAAAAACTTAAAATACTTTAATTTTGAAATGAATATTTTTCTCACTCTACTCTCTTATTTTGAACTTGGAATTTTTAAAAAAGAAATTAAAAAATGAAAATATATGCCACATAAGATGTCATATGCTAAAAAGGTTTTAAAAATTTAATATTCAATCTATCATTTTCCTAAACTAAATTAATATTCACGAATCATGAGGGGTTGGTTTGCATTTTTCAACATCAAATGCTAAAGAGGGAAAAGAAAAAGAGAAAAATAATAAGTTAAACTAAACGACCGTTACATTGGGGAAAATTTGAAATGGGAAACTCCATTTGAAAAGAGCTGCCAAAGGGTTGCTGTTGATAGATCAAAAAGCCGGAGTTGGAAATGGCAGCAGAAGAAGATGAGAAATTGCAACAACTCAGATCCAAAGCCACGGAGCTTTTCATCAGAGAAGAATGGAATGCCTCGATCGAAGCCTATTCCCATTTCATCACCCTCTGCACCCAGACGCTCTCCCATTCTCTCCCAAACCAAAAGCTTCGCAGATCCCTCTGCATAGCTTTGTGCAATCGAGCAGAAGCGAGGTCCAAGTTGAAGGACTTCCACTGTGCCCTTCAGGACTGTGACCACGCTTTGGAACTCGATGCCACGCATTCGAAGACCCTTTTGTGCAAAGGTAAGATCTTGCTCTGCCTCAACCGGTATGCTTCCGCTCTTGAGTGCTTCAGAACCGCCATGCTAGACGGGAACGCTGAAAGCGTAAGTGGGTACTTGGAGAGGTGCAAAAGTTTGGAGCTTTTGTCCAAAACCGGGTGTTTGGATCTTTCGGATTGGGTTTCAAATGGATTTCGAGGGAAGCTTCCAGAGCTTGCAGAGCACATTGGTGCCGTGGAGATTAGAAGATCTGAGATCAGTGGGAGAGGATTGTTTGCAACGAAGAATATTGATGCTGGGTCGTTAATCTTGGTCACTAAGGCAATTGCCATGGAAAGGAGTATCATAATGGGAGGGGTACAGGATCTGAGTGAGGATGCACAGTTGGCAATGTGGAAAAATTTCGTTGACAAGGTATTTGAGTTTGTTGGAAAGTGTCCCAGAACAAGGGGTTTGGTTAATAGGTTGTCAAGTGGGGAGAATGAGGAAGAACTTGAGGTGCCTGATGTGGGTCTCTTTAGACCTGAGAATGTGGAGAAGGATGGTGAAGTTGAGGTTGATGTTGATATGGTTAAGTTGGTTGGTATACTGGATGTGAATTCTCTGACTGAGGATGCTGTCTCGGCCAATGTGTTGAGGAGGGGCAATGATTGTTACGGTGTTGGCATGTGGCTGCTCCCTTCCTTGATAAACCACTCTTGTTGTCCTAATGCAAGGAGGTTGCATGTTGGAGACTACTTGGTGGTTCATGCTTCTAAGGATCTGAAGGCTGGGGAGGAGGTGACTTTTGCTTATTTTGACCCTTTGTGTGGTTTGAGCAAGAGGAAGGAGATGTCTGTGAATTGGTGTATTCATTGCAAGTGCAAGAGGTGTAGGTTTGAGGGGGAAGTGTTCTCGAAACAAGAAATAAGAGAGATTGAGATTGGTCTTGAGAGAGGGATGGATGTGGGGGGTGTGGTGTTCAAGTTGGAGGAGCAAATGAAGAGGTTGAAGGTTAGGGGGAAGGAGAAAGGATATTTGAGGGCATCATTTTGGGAAGCTTATTCTCAGGCTTATAGGACAGAGAGGGCCATGAAGAGGTGGGGAAGGAAGATTCCTACTGCTGAGGCTGTGGTTGATAGCATCACTGATGTGGTTGGAGGAGATCACAGGCTGCTTAAGTTTCTGATGGAGGAGTTCAAGAAAAATAGTGGTGGAGTTGTGGAGAGGGACAAAGTTTTCAAGATGGCAAAACAAGTGTTTGGGAAGGTAGTGAAAAAGCAAGCAATGAAGACACTTCTGCAACTCTGCATTGCTGATTAATCACTTTCTACTTACTGATTCTTCTTCATTTTCTTGCTATTGTTAATTTTTTCAAACTTTATCCTTGTTTCATCTTTCTCTAATTGCTGTAAACATCAAGTTTCCAGCCACCATCAACTGAAGTTGTCACAGTCGCTCATCTTTCCATTGTATAAATGAATGGTATCTATAATTTTTGGACATTATTGCATACCACTTATTCTTCTGTGTAAAATTCATGATTTGTCTTAAGTTCTTAATCTTAAAGATCCAAATTCAGTTATCTAGTGGGATATCCTAAGAAAAGAAGAAAAATGTTATCTTGTAACGTAGGCCATTTAAGTATGAAAAAAAATGTATAAAATTATTATTTAATTTAATTTAGGAAGATTTATATTTGATTGTATACTATGTTGACATATTTTTTATAATAATTTTAATTCATTTTCTTTATTATTGTATTTACAATATAATGTATGAATGTATATGAATTCTCTTTTCTTATACTAGTTAAAACTTAGTTAAAATGGATTACTTTATCCGACTTTGATAGGATCTATCACATCTTGCTTACTTAGTGAGTCAATTCAATTAGACTTACGTGTTAGGAGTTAGACAAATTTGAACTTGTTTGACTTACTATGGCTTGATGAGATAATCAGGTTTGTTCAATAGCTTACTTAATTACAAGTTCTTTTTTAATTAAAAAAAATCAATTAATAAAATAAGAATTTTTTTTTCAATTAATAAAATAAGAATTTTTTTCAATTAAAAAGTAACAATTTTTTCTAATTCAAATCTAAATAAATATCAATCCAAAATGATGTTAAATTCTAGAGAAAATTCAAAATAAAATAAAAAAATACAATATAATTCAAAATCATCTTAAATTCTAAATACAATATTAATTTTTACATCACTTATTCATTTATAAGACTAGAGTCTTATAAGGATAAATCTACAACATTTTGCTATCTTGAAGTATCTTCTTCTTTATCTCCATCTACCATGCAATAAAAAGGATTGTTAACTAATAAATTAGGTGGTTTTGAGAGCCAATAGGTTTAACCTAGACAGTCTATGAGCCGAGTTGAAAATTAGTCCGTATCAAAATTTCAAAGGGGTTGCTCCCTCCACCTCCTCATTTCCTTCCTCTACCTCCCCAATTTTCTACATTTTTTTTTATTTACAGAAATAACCTTTCTCTTATACTTTTTTTTACCCTTTTTTACCTTTTTCTAGTTTTTTACTTTTAAAAGAGTAACTGAACCCTAACCTTTTACTCTTCCCCCTTTTCTCACTTTTACTCTTTACTGCCTCTACCCCTCCTTCCCTACCATCGCCTCTTCTTCTCCTACCTCTATAGACATAATGAAATCATGAAACGTATTGGTCATTTTAGTGCATCATTTAATGAAAGCTATACATTTTCCTTCATAAAGGATTTATAGGCAAAGAAGAATAAAATAAGGAAGTTGTTGTAAACGACTTTTTGCCTGCCTCAGCTGCTTTTGAAGCTATTAAGGGATCCATGTAAGTAACACTCGTCTTTACTATTTTACTTCAATCATTACTGGTTTGGAAATTCAAGTGATCCAAAGGTTTTGGATTGAGTTATTTAGTTCTTAGTTTCACACAGTGTTCTATTTTCTCTGAAATGACTTTTTAAATTTGTAGAAATTGTCTTTCAAATTCCCCTACATTTTAGTTATTATAGTTATTAAAGTTTACATGAAACAGATGTTGACATCCATTGACGGATGCCCATGTCCGTTTGAAGGTTTTCCACACAGGTTTCGTACCTCTGGCTTATTCACGTTGAAGCAACGACAGAGATTTAAATGTAGATTGAAGATTGTCACCCTCCAACAATGGAAACCTCTCACTCACTCACGACACTCTCACACCAAAAAAAAAAATAAGAGAAAAAATTATCAAGATGAGTGAGAATAAGAGCATGAATCTGAGAATGAATACAAGAATGAGATGAGTGAGAATGAGAGCATGAACGTCGGAATGAATATAATAACGAGAGTATGAAGCATGAAGGTAAAAAGAGAATGAATAGGTTCTATTGGTAATGGGTACAATTTATAAAATTTTAATTCTAAAAATAAATTTTTACTGAAAGATAAATTAGGAATAGAAAGATAAGATGAGGGGTAAAAAGGGAATGGGGAGGTGGAGGAAGAAAATGGGGAGGTGAAGGGAGCAATCCCCAATTTCAAATTGTTTTTCAATACAACTCGGTCCAAACCCATTAGGGACCAAATTATCTCATGCGTTCCAACCCATTTTGACAGCATAAAACACATCACATGTTTACTTTTCTTTTTTCATAATAATAAAAAATAATAAAATTATTATAATTATAAAATTAAATAAAAATAATTATATAATTTTATCGTAAATAGTTTTTATTTATTTTGTAGGTAGTTTTAAAATTTAGAAAATATTTAAATTGAAAAAATAATTACATAAAAGATAAACTTAATAAAATAATTTTTTTAATTTTAAAAAATATTCAAAAGATAAAATTGGAAAACAAATATCAACATTTTAAAAAAGTCATCTTATAAGTAAGTTTAAATATAATAAAATATAATTAAAAATATATTTAATATAATTTATAAATATATATTTTTTTATGAAAATTATGTATTTTTTTTAATAAAACTGTTAATGAAATAAAATCTGTTGATATATAATTAATATACTACTTGAACACACATACCAAAACTATTTTTATAAAATAAAATAAGATTAACTAAATTTATTTTTTCATGATTATTTTACACAATACCTTTTTTAAAAAAAATTAAATAATCTACACACAAATAATATATTTTGATTAATTATAAAATCATTTAAATCAATTTTAACTTTCTATAATTAGTGTTTAAAAGTAGTTTTAGATAAATAATTACATATTTCTTACTCTTAATAAATAAATATTCAAGATTTTATTTTAAAAATATAAATTTTAAAGAAAATTATATTTATTATATATATATATATATATATATATATATTTGTGTGCTATATAATCATATAATAAATTTATTGTTTTCTTGTAACAATTAGAAAATTTTATACTTAAAACAGTGACTGAACATTTTACTTTTAACAACTTCAATATTTTAATTAATATAAATAAAAATAAGTGAATGATTTTGAAATAAAAATAAAATATTTTATAATTAGTTATTAAGAAAATGTTTTAAACATAAAGAACATGATTTAAGTAAGAAATTAGTAAAAAGAAATTAAATAATTTTTACTAAAAGATTGAGTTCAATAATTAACAAAACAATAATTTGTATCTCATATTTTATGATTTTAATTATATAATTTAAAAAATATTTTATAAAAAATAATATAAAAATATTAATTATAAAATATTGGAGAGAGTGTGTGAGAACAACGTTTTTTACTAGAAAAAATAAAATATAACATATTTAATTTTTATATGATTATAGTTAATATAAAAGACATTTATGTGGATAAGATTGTAAGCTGATGTTAAATTTAAAGTTGTTTTAAAATGTAACTTTGTGGAATTGTTTATTTCTAAATTTGTGGAGGAAAGTCAATAAATTTTATATTTCGTACAACTCTTAATAACTCAGGAATCAACTTATAATATAGTGGAACAAAGTTTTTATGTCAAGCTTTTGATTGAAAAAAAAATGATGTTTGAGATGAAATACTAATGATAAATAGGTGGCTACACGATTTGATTATTAGAAAAATTTTAATTAATTAAATTTCCGAAACTTAAATTCTTAACAAATTTCATTGTTTTAAAGTTGAAGTTGGGAGAGGAAGACTAACAACTTTAATTTCCAACTTAACTTAGACTTTAAAATAATGTAGTCTCTCTTCAACTTTAACTATTTTAAAATTTAATTAATTAATTTTTTTTAATTAATAATTTTAATTTTTTACATTTAATGAATTAAATATTTTACAGTATTAATTAAACTAATTTTGATTTTTAATTAAATTAATTTTATTTTTGTAACTTTGTCAATTAATTAATTATTGACCGTATTTATTAAAATTTCATAATTTAAATTTTATTTTCATTAATTATTGTACTCTTATGTACTGTTTTTCTCTAAATAATTTTTACACTTTATATATTAGGATTACATGGCTAGGCCACATTCATTGATCATTTCAGGTCCTCTGTTATGCAATTGTGATTCACGACCCACTCTATATAATGAAGTTGGTTTTTTTTAAATGTATCAACATCTTCACTGCTTCTTGAAATGTTCCTACAATTAAATATATCAAACCAATTTCTTCACTTTTCCTCTCACAAACATTACTTTCTAATGGTATTTTAGAACTTTGGAACATCTTTATCATCACAAATCATTAACCACGAACTACTGATATTAGATAATGTCGATGAATTTAGTTTAAATGATGAATTGGATAACATATTTCACGACAAACAAAATGATAACCATTAACTCATACAATCATCTCAAGATACTCTCATAAAGCTACATGAACGTATGCGATTCCAATCGAAGGAAGAGACAATTTCTGCAATCAAACAATATCACATCAATAACGGATATAAATTCACTGTTGTTGAATCTAAAACTAACATAAGGTCGTTGCAATAGAGTTTGGTGACTAGAAAGATTCTTATAATCATCTGCCTAGGTGGTTACACGCTGTCAAAGATGCAAAGTCCAGTACAATTATCCAATGCACTAGTTCTTTCGTAGATATTGGTGGAGAAGCAGACACCTCATGCTATGTTATGGAAAAAGTTTTTTGGTCTTCTTCGGTCCATGCATAGAAGGGTTCAAATATTGTAAACCCATTCTCCAAGTAGATGGACCTTTTTTAAAGGGTAAATATTATGGAACTTTGTTCACCATGATCGCTAAAGATGGCAATAGAAATCTTTTTGCATTAATATTTGCTATTGTAGAAGGTGAGACAAAAGAGACATTGATATGGTTTTTTCAACTACTTCAAGAACATGTTATCACTCAACAAAATCTTTGCATCATCACTGATAGAGGGAAGGGTATCTTATTAGCCTTAAGATCAGAAGAAGTTGGTTAAGAAGTATAAACTCTGTTTATGGCATATGTCATCTAGCCTCCAACTTCAATAACAAATTCAAGAATCAAGAACTCAAACGACAATTCATAAACTTTGGTACTAATTAACAAATTTTTGCTACCAATTTACTTTTTAAATTTCATACATTAAAGTCTTACAATTTTAATTTTATTATGTTGTTACAACTTACAAGGTGAAGCAACCCATTGAGACGAAAAAACTTACAACAATGAGAGACCAATTCTCCCAACAAGTAACTTCAGTAGATAAAACTCCATTAAAAAAATGGTCTCAGGCTTTTGATGGAGGCAGAAGATATGGATATATGACCACAAATCTTAGAGTGCACGAACTTCATGCTAAAAGGAGCACGATCATTACCAATTTGTGTTCTAATCAAAACAACATTTGAAAAAGGACACAATTATAGTTTGTTGAACGAGGCTTAAAAACAAAATACATGTTACAAGCAGGCCATCAATATCTAGAAGAAATTATTGACATTATTCGAAAAAATCAACAACAATCCACATTTTTTCATGTTCATCGCTACGATCATGAAAATTTTGAATTTGATGTTCAGGAAATCTCAACATCCTACCAATATTGCTCACATCCAATTTCCTATAATGTCACGTTAAATGAATGGTGGTGAGATTGTGGTCACTTCCAAGCTACTCGTCTCTCATGTCATCATATCATTACCGTTTATGCATATTCACATATACCACAAACCTAATATATCAATCTGGTTTACACTCTTCACAACATTTACACGGCATATGAAGTACAATTTCACCCCTTTTGAAATGAAGATTATTGGTTTGCGTATACTGGTCTAAACTTCATACCAAATCATCAAATGTGACGCAAGGCATCGGGAAGACCAACTACTACTAGAATCCATAATGAGATGGATTAGTCGACCTCAGATAAACAAAAAAAAAATTATTCTTACTGTCGCAACGAAGGTCATCATAGGAGGACATGTCTATATTGTTAATAATTTGTACATCTTTGTATTAATAATTTCTTAACATTAATAATAAACTACATTTTTTCTTTATATGATATCTTATTTTCTAATAAAACAAATAATTGATCTAATTAATGATGACTATAAAGCAAACATCATAATTTTTTATGCACAAATACTTTTGGTAACTCGAATGTCCATTAATGTAATGAATTTAACCAGTCATTGTAACTTAGTTTTAAGACATTTCTCTTCTGGTAATCGATTACAACAAGCCTGTAATCGGTTACCAAAGGTGTTTTTTTTTTTTTTTTAATTTCAGCATTAGTAATCGATTACATTAGGAGTATAATCAATTAACAGTGAAGTCGTGGCCTTCCTGTACAATTTTGGCACTATGTAATCAATTAATTACATATGCTTGCAATTGATTACCATGGCCTAAAAACATGTGAGGATACATGACTTCACCTTTTTCTCGTATGTCAGAATAGAAGTCGTACATCTCCTACACGACTTCTTCATTTGAAGTCTTCTTGGGGTAATACAACTTGCCTAATTGTGTAAATAAAAAGAAATTACGTATTTGTGTAATAACCAAATCACTTTTGCCTAGATTCGTAAAAAAAAAAAAAAACAACCTAAAATAGGCTTAAAAGAAAAGAGGACAATAGAAGAAAATAACTCACAATACTTTTAATATAGAAAACTCACTCAAATATTAGAAGGAAAAATATGAGACCAAACTCGTACAAGATCTCCACTATGAAAGTAGGATTACAAAAAGGAGCTCTCTTATCACGAGGGTAACACACATATTCACGATTTGGATGACTTACAACTATCTCACTAAGAAATGATGGAAACTCTATATTTCTCTCTCAAATGATATTCAACTCACTACTACTTTTCAACTTAAACTTTTCAACTTACTAGTTGTCTACTCTATGTGTCTCCAAGTCTCTCAAGACCCCTATTTATAGTAAAATCTTGAAGTTTTTAAATAAGAATAATAATGAATATTAAATGTCCTTCACCTTTTCAAAAATAAATGTACATCTCTTCTAAGAGTAAAAAGATAATTTCAAAACCTTGTAACCATTTATTAACTTCAAACTCTCATTTGATAAACAAAGTATAATTACTCCTTTCCATTTCAAACTAAAAACTAACACACGTATAAAACATTATATATACTTTCATCATAATCATTCAATCACATTTAATAACATGTACGAAAATAATTAACTAAATAAAGATAACCTTGTTTAAAAGCATTTCAAAGTACGTTAAGCAATGTTAAAAATATTATATTAAAGATAAAGGAATATGACTTAAGTAAATTCTCTTGAACTTTTGAAATTTCCTAAATAAAACATAATTACTCTTGGATGTCAATGTTTCTTAAACAAGGAGAGGCCTCTCCTTTACTTCCCCATGAAAACTAGCCGATGTCTTAATGTAGAAAGAAATTAGAGGAGCAATCTTACCCACATTTTATGGCTAGGTTGTGGATTAGAGGAAATTTTCAATGAGATGGAATTGAAAGGATGATCATGCAGCTTAAATGTTGAAGAATAAAGAGTGAAGAAGTGAAAGAGGTAGCTAATAAGGCTTTAATGAAGTTAGCAAATCACAAAAGTTCTATTTGTAGCCTCATGCCTACTAACTCCACCTTTTCTTTTGTTTTCTTTTATGCCACATATACCAAAAGAAAACCCAAATCATCATGAAGCCAAATTGATTTTGCTATTCTCCTCACTCCAATCCACCATTTTTAAGCTCTCATTTCATCAACCAAATATAAAAATTATTTTCCATCTCAAAGTAAAAAAAAAATAATAATTCACACACACCTTAAATGTACAGCTGATTTAATTAGAGATTAAATTATTTTTATTTTTTTAATTAATTTCACACACCTATATTATAGAAAGAAAAAAAAAATCCTCACAGTATTTGGGGCAACTTTGATTTGTCATTCAAAGTGTACACCAACACACTTTACCAACCTGTTGTTTGACAAAAATTGAAAACAAGTTTTATTCCTTTTCTTTCCAAAATACTTTACTTAAATTACGTCATAAATTTAACATATTTCCGTTACTAGATGAAATAATTTTCACATAATTTCAACCAAGAAATATATATTAAGGGTGAAAATATTTTTCCCTTAATTTCAATCAAAATATATTTTTACAACAATTAAGGATTCTTTTTTTATTTAAAATAGTGTTTTTCAATCTTTCAACTTAAAAGCTTATTTTCTTAATATTTTGCTGAAATATAGAAAACAATCTGTATAAGTACTTATTATGCTATTATCAACGTCAATAATGTTTTTCGGTAGAACTTTTTATATTTTCTTATTGATAAATAACTTACACATAAAACTTGCATATTAAAATATATATATATATATATATATATATATATATATATATATATATATATATATATATATATATAAGTAACTGTAGTTATTGATAATATAGAATTCGTATTCAGCAGTTTAACTTTGGTATCTTTTGTAGTTTTGAGTAAAAAAAAAGTTTTGTAAAGAGGCAAAATGATTGGCAGAATAATACGAAAAGAAAATTAAAGCAAGATAAATTACATCAAATTAAACTAAGTAAATGAGATTAATGAACAAATTTCCTTAAAATGAAAGATATATCAGAATGCAGTCGTTCTGTTGAACCGTCCACCATTTTCAAAATTGGAATTATTAGTGTTGTTGGTATTATTTGACAGAGTTTTGTATGATGAATTCAAAACCATTTGGAAAACACACCAACAACTTTCGTACATAGTCTAAATCAATGGTTACAAATTCTTTTATGGCTAGACAGACGTGTCCCCTTTATATTTCATTAACTTTAGGACAATTAAAATAAACAAATGCCAAATGTCAAAATTAAGAATGAAGTCAGGTCATAATATCTTTTATTATAGCTTATTGATATTATATGCTTCTAAAGTTTTCATGGCAAAGATTGTTTCACTTTTAACTAATAAAAACTTCAGCTCATATTTAACTATAATAATATAAAAGACAAAATTAACACGAAGAGAAAAATAATAAAAGAATGGATGAAATATTAAAAACAAAGAGAAAGTTAGAAAAAATAAAGAAATTAGAAAATTTAACCTAAAATTTTTACATAGTGTAGTTTAATAGCTATAAAATATTGTTATGATCTTTCCATCCAACCAAAGTATTTTTTTTTATATGTAATTGTTTGTCTATTTGTCTTTCTTCTCGATCTCCATTAAACTAAACAATATATTAAGAAATAAACTATTTTCTTTAGGAATAGATCATTGACTCTTTTTTTTAAAAAAAAATATCACGTAATTTTAGTTACTTTTACTTAATTTTTAGCTAGTTTTTTTTTTATATATTTTTTGAAAACTTGAAATTGATTATTGAACACATGAAAGTTAATTAAAGTTACATGATTTCTTTCGGAAAAAAATTATTAAATTTATCCCCATTTATTTTAGGATAATAATATTTTCACACTCAAAAATATTTTACACTTATTTAATAATATTCTTCATTATATTTTATTTTATTTACATAAATACAAAAGTTTATTTTTTTCATGATTATTTTACATTTATAATGTGTTATTGTAGGCTGAGAGTCGACCAATCAGGTACGAATGCTTGCTGAGTTGAATGGATCCAGTTGTCACAGTGTAGAAGAAAACTTCCTAGTCGATTGGGCTAAATAGCGGTTAAGCTGAGTTAAGGCATAATTAATATATAGTAACTGTTATTGATGAATGGTTAATGTTAACATTAATAACCATTAAGAGGTAAATTAATACGTTTTATTCTTTTAAATTTTATAAATAGAAATTTAATTTCGAGTTAATATACATTTTTCTATCATTGAATTACTTTATATCTCCAAAAAAAAAAATACTGACTCTGATCGGTCACCCAAAACAAAGAAAAGAACATAAGTTTGTTCGGACAGAAAAATTGAGCAGAAATTATCTTCCTCCCAATAGAAACATCATGAATTGTTAAATAATTTTTTTTTTCATTCTTTTTAAATTCGAATTCGTTTTCGGGTAGCAAAGTTGAAAAAATTTAAAACTAAATAGATAGCATAGGAAAGAAATTTAAAACGCAATGAAAGAAAGTGTGGAAAGGAGAATATTCTTTTGAAAAGTGGATGCCAACTCCAATTATTTGTGGACATGACTGCATGACAACATGATATTGTTGTGTGATAGATTTTCCATTTTCTGCAAATGTAGTGGTAACACAACCCTAGTTCAAATGATGAACACCTTTTTCAGAACGGAAAGAACGTTGCTGAGTGCTGCCACTTCATACCTATCTTTTACTTACTCATCCTCTTCTCTTCATACAAATCAAGAATTCAAGATCCATGACGTCGTGTTGAAGTGGTCAACATTCCATCTACGTTAACGTCACATCACCGTTTATCCACATTTCTCTGAAAACGAAAATGGACACCACCCACCAATCTTTCTTTTTATCAAATTAATATACCTATTTCTTTATTTTAAAACTCTTTATTTTTAATATATTATGAGAGAACTTTATTTATTCAAGGGAAGTGGTTATTAAGAATCTTAGTTGAAACTTTTACATGAAAAAAAAAATTAAAAAAACTAATGGAATATAAGAAAAACAATATTCACAAATATTAAATCTTCAATTATGTTGAAAGTGATGTAAGTTTGTTATATATAGATAATTCATTTTTTTATTATTTCTTAGTGTATCTTTCTTAAAAATAATTAATCTTGATGTTGAAGTTGATGATTTGTTTTTGTGTTTGTCTCTTGTCTTCAATTGTCCTAAAATCTATTATGAGACGATTAAGAATATATAGTATGAGTTAGAAAATTTCTTATAGACAACTCATATATTAATTATATTAATAGTGATAAATATGTATTGGAAAAGTTTCTAATATGGACAGTTTATGTGATAAATATCTCCAGTGTTATTTACTAAAAAAAATCTAGGAGTAATCACGTTTTTAACAATAATAATCTTGTCCTCACCTGTTTAGTTTAGGAAATTAGAGAAAAAAAATTGTCTTAATTTTCATGGGGTAAGTTTGTAGTTGATTATTGTATCTATTAAAAAATCATTTTAAACTTATATGTAGGTACTTGTTAAAATAGAAAAGAAAATATTTATAGACATAAAATATATTTAGAATTATCCTAAATACTTGTACAAGTACTCTTAAACCTTAGATTTTAAGGTTCTAGATTCCTTGCCTCCACTGACAATAAATCTCCTCCTATATTTTGTGTGCGTTATTTATGAGTTTCTTTTTCCTGTTTTTTTGAGCGAATAATTTCTTGCACTTATTCGATAATAAATATACTGAAAATGAGAATTTACAGTTTAGAATATACTGAAAAGTATAATCTAGAAAAAGAAAACTCTGTAGGTAGTAGGGATAAAAATGTGAGTTTTAATAATTTTTTTCGTGCATAATAATAAAAATTGCATTTGTAATGTTTAATGAAGAAAGCTTGCGTTTGGTTGTGTTTGGTGGATGAGCGTCATCGCAATGGTGTTAATTGTCATTCTGTAATTTAGAATGATTGGGCAATTAGATGAAGAGCATGAATCTTAATTATGTCGTTATTAAATTAAATTTAAAATATGTAATCAGGGTCTCATTATGAGAAAAAATGACTAAACTTATTCGGATTCACATGATGATCGTGTGGTTGCTGATAGTGCCAACTTTGAAATTTTTGTTAACCCGTACATAGAAGACACATGTTTGTTTCCAATCCTCAGTATATTTTGCAACTGATTGAGGAGCTGCGTCATCGCTCGCTGAACACATCTATCATTAATCTCTTACTAAATATTATTTTCACTTTTTAACTTTCATTACTTATCATCAATTTTAAATTTTTTAACTACTAACATTCTTTTAATACGGTAACATGTATCTAGACACTTTACATTAGTCACAAGCAAGGCATGCTTAACGCACACCATATTACTGTTATGGATGATGATATTTTGATAACACTTTTCGATAATTTTTTTTATAACAGAACATATGTCATCACTTTATTAGTCTATTTGAATTTATGTTTAAAAAAATATTTAAAACGAACCAATAACAAACTGTCATTGTAAAAAAATTGTTAAAACAATTTTTTTCTACTATTAATTGAAAATTAAAAATATTGTATTTAAACCATTCGAATTGTATATAAACCATGACAAATGATTGATGTAAATAGACAAGATGTAAAATAAAAAAGATATAACTTCTAATGACAGAATTCCACCACAAAAAATGAATAAAAAGCAAAAGGAAAACTTTTGTACTCTTTTTTCTTCAAGGATTATTGCATGGACCAAATAATGATGTATTGGTTTGGTGAAAAACATTCTGATATGGTAGGTTTAACTATTGAGAGAGGACACAAAAATTGGCTGCTGAGTACAGAATTAAGTGGGAATAACATTCTAATTGAATATTAGTTGATAAGGATATAGACGTCCTTGCACTGGTTCTTTGAACCATGTGCAAAAGTCAGTAACAGATATACATGTGAAATAGTTCTGACCCCTCATTGGTGCATGCATGCCTGTGACGCATGTACTAGGAATAGTAAAATTTATCCCATCACCCAATCACTAGCATGCAAGGAAACCCACCTTCAAAGATAAAACCACCACCAATCTCCTTTCAAACATTTCAAACACCTTCATTTCATCTCTCTGCAAACCCTTCACTTCATAACTCCCCTTTTCTTCTCCCTAACCAAGTTCATATTTTTCACTCAATGGATGCTACCACAACCTCTGAACTTCCCCCTGGCTTTAGGTTTCACCCAACGGACGAGGAACTAATCGTTTATTACCTCTGCAACCAAGCCACATCAAAGCCCTGCCCTGCTTCTATCATCCCAGAAGTCGATCTCTACAAGTTTGATCCATGGGAATTGCCAGGTATATATATAGTAACATCACTAACCACAATGTCTCTCTCTAAATGTTTCACTTGTTTCATCTTCTTCTTATGAACATCCCTTGGAATCCAGATAAAACAGAGTTTGGAGAAAATGAATGGTATTTCTTTAGTCCACGAGACAGAAAGTACCCAAACGGGGTGAGGCCGAACAGAGCAACAGTGTCTGGGTATTGGAAGGCCACTGGCACTGACAAGGCGATCTATAGTGGATCTAAGCTTGTGGGGGTGAAGAAATCCTTAGTATTTTACAAGGGTAGGCCACCAAAGGGTGACAAGACTGATTGGATTATGCATGAATACCGATTGGCGGAATCAAAACAATCGGCTAACAGGAAAATTGGGTCCATGAGGGTAAAACTTTTAAGCCTTGTGCTCCTCACTTTGTGAAATTTATCAACTTATTTTACCATTCAGTAATGTTAATTTATGATTGACATTTCCCTTGGTTTTTGGATGTTTCATCAGCTGGATGACTGGGTCCTGTGCAGGATTTATAAGAAGAAGAACATCGGAAAAGCAGAGCACAAGGAGGCACAGCCAAAAGTTCAAATGACTGATCTTGTAGCTGAAAACAATGATGAGCAGAAAATGATGATGAACCTTCCCAGGACTTGGTCCCTCACTTACCTTTTGGATATGAATTACTTGGGTCCAATTTTATCTGATGGCCCCTATTGCTCAACGTTTGATTTTCAAACGAGCAATGCCAATATTGGAATTGACCCCTTAGTAAAATCTCAACCGGTTGAAATGGCCAACAATTATGTAGCAGGCTCAGGGAAGTACTGAGTGAAACAGAGTAGCAACATTGACCACAAGTATATGTGAAGCAGATGAAAGATCTACTAGGATAGGAAAAAACAAAAACAGAGTTAGATTGTTGTCTAGTCATGACGATAAGCTTCGTCCATAAAATAATCATGAAGACTCTATGTGCCAAGTATGTCAAATATGTTATGTCAAAAAATGTATTTTCAATGTGTTATTGACACTTATTGTATAGAAGGAGAAGTTAGACGCCTCTTAATTAAGGTTGATACATGATTAGTTACATTCCTTATCTTGATTCGGTCAAGCCACATGCTTTGATCATGCTTAGGAAGCATGTGAAACTAGATATGGTCGCTCACTTTTTGTAAACAATACAATGATCATTATTTTGACCAATGATATATTTGGCAAATTCTGCACTATGTGTCAATAATTGAAGCCAAATTGGTTTCCAAAGTTAACGTGAATCTTTCTACATTGTCTTATCCAAAAGATGACGGAAGTGTTGATTGAAAAAAAACAAAGGTCGTTGAACCGCGTGGAAAGCTATGAAATGCGTGTCAATGAGATTGGTTTATGCTTGGCTAATATTAACAATAAGGGTTTGTATTAAATATGCTAATAACAAGGGGAATGATAATGACACATTTTGGAGTTTTAATTAATAACTACTAATCCTAGTATGTTCATCGTCATGAACTAAAAGTCAAACTAGAAAAGTAGAATTTCAAATAAATTCCCTTGAGTGAGTCTAATTATTGTTTTCATTGATGTGTTATTATCTTATTGGTAGAATCTTTGCATTCTTAGTATTGGAACGGAGTAAGAAGTAGATCAGATCAAGCTTTTCTTAAATGAATAAATATAGAAGATTCTAAAGAAAACGATAAGGTAAAAATAATCAAGATCACATCACCTTGGATGATAATCTTTATTGTCACTTTAGAATTTTCTTAAAATCGGTTAATTTTCCAACGATCAAGCATAATCGTTTTTCTTCCACATTTGAAGACATTTTCACAAGCAATATGTAGCAATGTTTATGACATACCACTTAATCAATTATCAAACCCATTATAAAAAAGATCATGATATTCTACATGAATTTAACAAAAATTTGACAACTGTAAGCTTTTAATTGGTTTAATTTGAATTTTTTATTTTTATTTTAAAATCTGATTTGGATAAGGTTGAAGATTGGATTTCGAAACTGCCCTCTCCTTTGTTTCACATTTTATTACTCTCTTCTCTCTCCATTTTAGACATTTCATTTTCATCTCAACTCCTTTCTTCATAGCACTCTCTTCTCCCTCCTCCACTTTTAGGGTTTTTATTTTGATTTCAATCTCTCTCCTCCATTTTCGTTTTGTGCATTGCTTGCCCCATTGGAAGTGTGTGTTTCTCTGTGGAGTTCGTGCTCTGCGTTCACCGAAAGTTTGTTTAAAGTTTCTCTTTCTCTCTTCGTTTTTGTGTGCAATGGATTCGATCCATGACATTGGTTCTTCGAAGTATGTACTTCCTTCGTTTGACATATTCGTATTTTGGGGTTGGGTTGTTCGTTGTGTCCTTTATTGGTTATTTTGTTGGTTTGTTGTTATGGATTGTGGGTTTTTTCGGTACTTGATACAAGAAATGTAATTTTATTTTCTTCTGCAGTTGTTTGTTTGTCATTCATTGAAAACCAACTGGTTTGAATGATATTTTGACTGAGGAGCAGAAGGCTATTATTTCCAAGACTCCATTTCAATGGTTTTTAGAACTAAATGATAACCTTAAGATTGGTAGGAATATTCTTAGCGATTTATTGATTATATGGGTTGATGAGAGGGGTGATTTTTCATTTAGAGAAAGATTCGTGGAATTGAAGGAAGTAGATGTTACGTTAAGTTTAGGCTTGGGTTTAGTTGGTGATAACATAATATTAAATGAAAAGAAACTTAAAAAGAGTGAATGTAGAAAGTACTTTGGTGATGGAAAACATGAACGGCAGTTGATCTACAATTTTATCTTGAAAAAACAGAAAAAGTTGTCTTCCTTACATATTTGTAGCTTGTACATTTTGGTGGGCATTAGTGAGGTGTTGTTATCTAATCGTAACACAATAATATTTCCAATTTTGTTCGAAATTGTTGATATAATAAGTGATTTGGGTAATTTTTGTTGGGGTCGTATAGTGTATCATTATGTAGTTAGTAGTTTATGCAAAGCTTCTACAACTTGGAAGAAAGGAAAAGGTGCAACAAATATGTATGTGGATGGTTGTGTGTATGTGTTGTAGGTAAATTTTCTACTTTCATTATTTGTGGGTAATGAACTGAGATTACTAATTATGATTTATATGTTGCATTGGATGAATAAAAATGCTGGTGACAAGTTCATCAAACGTGCAATGAAGACGGGTGTGGTATGTAGTACATTTTTTTATTAAATTTGTTAGAATGAATGGTTTTATACAATGATAATTGTGATTAATTTACATATGGTTAATGATTATGGTGCATTAAGGAACGAAATGAGTGAGCCATTTTTGAAAGTGTCACTTAATCCAACTATAAAGGATTTAAAGAAATGAATAAAGACAACATGAAATAAGAAAAAGAAAAAATAGATTGATGTTGCTTTAGATGAACAAGAGGCTCTAATTGAAGAACTTCAAGAAGAGTTCTATGCATTGCGGGCTGAGCTGCTTGAAGAGAAGAATAAAGATGAAGGTAGTTACTCAAGTGAAGGTGGTTACACTACGCCTTGTGAAAAAGATGACTTTGAATGTGAGGGAGGAATTGCTAGCCATGACACTGTTAAGAAGGAAGCGGTACGTCGAAAGCATTACAAAAGTCAAGCTTAGAACTCCCTACATTGGATATAGTACAAAACTTGAGTCTGATGCTGTTGTAATCAATTACAGGGGCTTGGTAATCGCTTACCAATGGAAAAATCCCCTTTTGTACCAAAAGTTCATGAGTGCTCCCTAGGACTGGCTGAAGCGCTCCCCAAGGGTCCTGACTAGTGTGTTTGCAATGTTTTGTGTATTGGTTAACCCTGTTGGCCATGGTTAAAGGTGTCCACAACAACAAATTTCAAGTTAGGTAAGTATTATGTGGATGGAAGACCAAGCTAAGGTGTTTCTAGGTTGAGAGATCATGTCCTGCAGATTTGACACAGGTCTGATGCTGCTGTAATCGATTACAGGGGCCTAGTAATCGTTTACCAGTGGAAAAATCCCCTTTTGTATCAAAAGCTTCGAAAGAAATGGTCATTAAGCTTGATGATTTGTACTGAACATAAATAGAGCTCTTGGAGGAGATCTAGATGAGATTGGAAGAGAGAGAAAAAGTTGAACTGGAGAGAGAGAAAGTTGCACAGTAGAGGAAAGAAGAGAAAAAGTACACCATGTCAACATGGATTTAATGTCGTTATTGTCAACTTAACGGACAAAACCTTATTCATAAAATTTTCATAACATAGGGGCTCAATGCTTCATTTTTAAAACCGGGTCTTAAACAAAAATTCACCTCTTAACATGGGGACGAAGTAAACATTTAAGCCTTTATCAAATCATAAGTTCTTATACCACTCTCATGGGAAATGCGTCACTAAAAACATCAATGTCTTTACTTTCAAGAACTACCCTACCAATGGAGAAATAAGGTAAAAGCAATCAATACAAGAATATAACGTGGAAACAAAATAATTCATAGAAAAATGATAATTGTTATCTAATGATAACGATAGAATAACACTATATGTGAAATTTTTTACAACACAAAGAAACTCTTCGATGAGTTAATGACTTCTCATGAGGCTAGAGAGGCTCTTTCTCATCTTCTTTGAGTTTATTTATGATTTATTTTTATGATTAGTTTCTAACTTGGTATGTTTATTTAATAGGTTTGCTAATGACACCTCCTCTTTTGGAGGTTGTCACTTTCTAGAAGAATGAAGGGCTTAGCCCAAGTGAGTGTACTCACTACACTCCTACTTTTGCTAAAATGACACTTTTAAAGTGAAAAATATAGTATCTAGAAAAAGGAGACCACATGGAGGGCTACACTTGCTTGAAAAGAGGGAAAAGAACCTTTTTGAAGATTTGATGGGGCCAACAAAAGATTTAGGGTTGCACATGTATGGGGAGAGAGAAAAACACATTTTTGAAAATCACCTTTGAATATTAGATGGATCCCACAATGATTTGGAGAGTATCTCATCTTTTGGTTACCCTAGTTTCTAAAATGTTACTCTTTTTTTGTAATTACTAGGAGATTCCTCACTTCATCTATTTTAGAGAGTCTCTCTTTAAGAGAGCCTTTCCATCACTTGTAAGGGGTTGAATATTTTTTTAGAAAGTTATTATATTCAACTATTTCTAAAGGGAGTTGAGAAAATCTCTTTTTTATTGAGCTCGTAAATCTTATCTTGAACCAAGGTTCAACTGGTGGCACCACCACTTATGTTGGGTGGCTTAGTACTTGATAACGGTTGAAAAATAATTATTTTCATATATCATTTTGGACCAAATTGCACCCTTTAAGGCTTGGAATGAGCTTAGAATCATGCAAAACTCAATAAATGAGTCAGTTGAGAGTCAAAAGTTGTTTTTAGCGATATTATGCTTGTTTTGCATTGTTTTGTAGCAATTTTGATGAAAGTGAAGATTAGGGTTGAAAATGAAGGTTTTAGACTCAGGACAGAGGAAGAAAACTGAAGAAAAGAAGAGTTTAGGAACCGCCCAGCGGCAAAATTCACCGCTGGGCGGTCAAATGCGAGGAGGTGGCTTCAGGCGTGGACGCTGGGCGGATTTGCGACTATGGGCAAACCGCCGGGCGGCAACCCCCCACCGTTGGGTGATGGCGTGATTATGGGAAAACCGTCGGGCGGCATAAGTGTGACGTCGGGCGGTTGTCTGCTGGGCTTAGGCCTGTTTTCTGTGACGCTCCTCAGTTATAAATAGCCCTGTTGCGACTTGAGATTCATTCTTTTGACAGAAGAGGGCAGCCAGACCTAATTTTCACTCCTTGGAGAAGATGTCTTGGATGCTTAGGCTCCTTTTCATCCTATCTAGGGTTTGCTTTTCCATTCTTCCATCATTTTTCATCTAAGTTCACCATGACAATGGTGAACTAAACCCTTTTGTTGTTGGGGGAAACAATGTAATCTTTTGAAACTCTCTTTTATTGAAAC
>NC_028357.1:14407990-14413148 GCF_000741045.1 Vigna radiata var. radiata | reverse complement strand
TCTTTTCGCCGAGGGATCATGTTAAGGGTAGGCCAAGAAAGTTTGCATGACAATTAGATAACAAAGCGAATTAAACAAGAGGATTAGATAAGAGAAAGCGGATAAGATGAAATTGTAAACCCCCAACAACTCCATTCAACCATAGTCTTTTTCTCGTCAACTGAATCAAATGCATTGCATGTTTATTTTGTGTTCTTGCATCCACAACAATTAATTTTTCTTCACAAGTCTTACGATTTCAATTCGCACGAACGATAAGGCCTTTCGAGTCTCTTGGGAAGAATGATATTGGGTTTTACCAATTATATTACTTGAAACGATCTAGTACACTTGCCAGAGAGTCAACAAGTTTTTGGCGCCGTTGCCAGGGACTCGAGGTTTACTTTTTCAAGTAGTGTGGATTGACTGAAATTTGACTTGTTTGTAATTATTTTACTTTTATTCTGTTTTGTTTTATTTTCTTTAAAAGTGGTTTTAGGGTTTGTTTCTTGTGTATGTAGGAAACAATTCACACTAGAAGCAGAAAAGACCAGCAACCTCTTCTCGAAGGACTTTCAGACAGGTGAAGGAGGAGAGTTGTACGTCCTGCACGTGAAAACTTGCCTTCTCCTGAAGAACTTTTGCACTCTTCACTTGAGACCGCTACACAGAACATTGAGGAGATGACAGACCAACCTCCTCTTAGACGCACACTCGGGGACGCATCCAACATGGTGGGTCCTTTGCACTTTAACAGCATAGCTTTGCCAGCAGACAATGCAACCAATATGGTGATGAACCCTGCTCTCATCCAGCTTGTCTAGAGCAATCAATTTCACGGAATGTTAAATGAAAATCCATATGATCATTTAACCACTTTTAGCGAGATCTGCAACACTGTGAAGATAAATGGAGTTTATGATGACAGGGTTAAACTCAGTCTGTTTCCTTTCTCTCTTGGAGGAAACGCTAAAGCATGGTTGCATTCATTCTCGGAAGGCACATTCAGAAATTGGGAAGTGGTGGCTACAAAATTTGTTAACAAATTCTTTCCACCGACAAAGATTAATCAAGGGAAGCTGGAGATCTCTTCATTCAAACAAGGAACGGAAGAAACTCTTGGACAAGCGTGGGACAAATTTAAAGGCCTGTTGAGGAAGACCCGTGTCCATGGATTGGACAAGACTTCATATTTACTTGCTTTCCTTGGAGGCCTACACACTCAGTCAAAGATGATGATAGATGCTTCAATTGGAGGCAGTATAAACACCAAGACTGAAGATGAGGCTTACGAATTGATTGAGAGCATGGCTATGAGTGAAGTGATATAGAGTGAAAGAGGCACACAGAAAGGAGGACTTTTGCATCTCCCTACTAATGATGCAATGGCTGCTCAAAATCATCTCCTGACCCAAAAATTGGAAAAGTTGACAAAGGTCCTCTTTGAATTTCCAATGGGAATAAGGAATAATTCTCGGACCCGATAGCTTTGCAAATTATGTGGTGGTGACCATACCAATGGTCAATGTGCTTATCCCGATGAAATGCAGCAAGATGTCAACTACATGGGGAACCAATTCCAATACAAGCAGGGCAATTTTAACCAAGGCAGTTCTAGCCAAGGTTGGAAGAACCACCCCGGTATTGGACAAAATCAAAGTAATTCTTCTAGACAGGTAGGAGGCTTCCGGCAGCAACAACCATCACCTTTATGGCAGCAGGTGAGCAGCTTGACAGAGACAATCAGATACCTTAGTGACCGATTTGATAAATTCTTCAAAGTCTATGAGTCTCAACTAAATAGTGATCAAGCTAGCTTCAGAGCATTGGAGACACAAATTGGGCATCTGTCAAAAAGAGTGGAAACCACTGAGAAAGGTCAATTTAGGGCTAACACTGATGTTAACCCCAAAGATGAGTTCAAAGTGGTTATGACAAGCAGAAAAAGGAAGACAATAGAGGAAATAATGGAGATTGGGAGCAGTGAGGATGAAGATGAGAAGAGAATGCATAACCATGAAGATAACAAGCAGGAGAGCCATGAAGAAAAAAAAAGAAGGAAAAAGAATACCAAGAGTCATTCAGAGAAATCTTTGATCAGGTAACCATTATTCCTGGAGCATCTCCACGAATTCCTGAGTATGACAAGAGGATCAAGTACTATCTTGGAGAGGTAATTGATCTTGATGATGAAGAAGATCAGGACCGGTTGGTTAAGCCTAGAAAGAAGGACCATCCACAGAAACTGAAGGATTCAGGGACTTTGACTCTTCCTTGCGTGATCAATGATGTGGACATAGGGAGAACCATGATTGATTCAGGATCAAGTGTTAATCTGATGCCATTTAGTGATTTCAAGAAGATTGAAGGGCTAAGATTAAAACCAGCCACTACTACCCTGACAGTTGCGGATGGATCTATCAAGAAGCCAGTTGGTATGGTGAAAGATGTAATTGTGCGAATTGAGGAGTTGAAATTCTTGATTGATTTTCTTGTTGTGGACATGGCAAATGAAGGAAGAATTCCATTAATCTTGGGAAGGCCTTTCATGAGGACTTCTAAGATGGTTCTACGTGTCCATGATGGAGGAATAAAGTTAAGAGATCATGATCAAGTGCTAATTTATGGCTCTGAAGAAATTAAAATGAGAATAAGAAGGAGATCCAAATACAAAAGGGCCAGAAGAGAAGCTGCAAAAGAGGAAAACACCACAGGTATTGATCGTCTTAACAATTGTAATGTTTTGCAGATACTTGAGAAGAAGAAGGTATGTACAGAGGAAACCACCCACTCAGAGGACACACAATTCCTGCGTTGCATGTCAATGAGATATAAACACAGGCAGTGGATTGTGAATAGGAAGCTCAAGGAACAAGGAGTGGTGGAGATCAGAAGGCCATACTCCACAGCAATTCGAAAAGTGGACAAAAGACAGTTGAGGAGGTGGGACGATGAAGATCCCAACGTGAAGAAGAAGAGTTGATTTGCTGGAGAACTTTTTCTTTATATTAAGACAATTTTTTTTATTTATTTATTTCATTTTATTTGTTGGTCTTGTATTTTTGGAATATTTGAACAATTTCTAGGTAGCATCTACTAGGGGATGCTAACTTTTTATGCATCCACTGAAGGATACCAGGAAGGTACACCTACTGATGGGTGTTGGAGAGATTTGCACTTACTGACAAGTGCTAAACAGGTTTGGGTCAGGCTCGTGACGTTAAACAAGCGCGACTAGGAGGCACCCTAGATTCTCTCTTTCACTTTTGCATTCTTGAATTCCTAGAATAGGTTGAATTTTATTTTCAGTGTGTATGCTTGACTTGAATACTTTTCTGAAAATGTTTCACTGAATAATTTGCATGATGAGCCTATTTGATGATGATTTGATGTGGATGATAATTGAGTTGTGTTGCATGTTGATATTCTGTGAAACAAATGTGTGAGAAATTATGACTGTGGTTATGATGTTAAGCAGGATGTATGAATGAATTGTGTGTGAGGTATTGAGCTCCAGAGTTTCCATTGTTATATGTATGGTTCACAGGAAAGCATGAATGATATTGCCTGAATCTTGATGATTGATTGAATTGCATGTGAATGTCATATGATCAAGGCCATTTTGAAAATCCTTCTCTAGCCAAATTTTCACCCACAGTGCTTAAAATATTATACCCTTTTTGAACCTTAACCTTAAACAGGATGTGAACCCTTGTCTTGAAATTCTTTACCTTAAGTTGGGATGAGCTTAACTGTATGTGTTGAAAAGGTTCGAGTTTGGGGTGGTATGGGGAAAAATTGAAAAACAGTTGAAAAGCATTGAACTCAAATGTTGAAAAAGAAAAAATTGCATGAGAAAAAGAAAAGAAAAGAAGAAAAGCATGAAAATGAGCTCAATGTAAAAGAAAAAGGGAAGAAGTTGGGAATAAGTGAGATTGGTGAGGAAGATAGTTGGGTTTAAATGTTGAACAATACAATTTCTCTCTTAACTCAAGGATTTTGCAGTCCAGAAAAACCAATTTTTCTTGTTAGCCCAGCCTCATTACAAGCTTATGAAAAGTCCTTTTGATGGCATTTGCATGTAAGGATTTAGATTGTTTGAGATGAATGGCAATTTTGTTTCATGTGACTTGTGAATGTTAGAGAGTTGGAGTGTCACCCTAAACACTTCAGTGATTGAGTGAAACACTTGCCTGGTGAGAATTGGTAAATTTCATGATTGCATCATTGCCTAGTGGATTGGTCATTCATAATGTGTAACATCTGTTGAGAACTTTGTGAATTGAAAGCATGCATGCATCTTGAGTTCATTCCACTGAACATCTAAAATTGAGTAGTTCTTGTCATGTACTTTAGGAATGTTGAATCATTGGATGAAATAGTAGAAAGTCAAGCTCTGTTTTATTTGCTGTTTTGTTTTTTTGCTTGAGGACAAACAAAGTTCTAAGTTTAGGGTTATGATAACGGTTGAAAACCAGTTATTTTCATATATCATTTTGGACCAAATTACACCTTTTAAGGCTTGGAATGAGTTTAGAATCATGCAGAACTCAATAAATGAGTCAGTTAAGAGTCAAAAGTTGTTTTTAGTGATATTATGCTTGTTTTGCATTGTTTTGCAGCAATTTTGATGAAAGTGAAGATTGGGGTTGAAAATGAAGGTTTTAGACTCAGGACAGAGGAAGAAAACTGAAGAAAAGAAGAGTCTAGGAACCGCCCAGCGGTAAAATTCACCGTTGGGCAGTCAAATGCGAGGAGGTGGCACCAGGCGTGGACGTTGGGCGGATTTGCGACTATGGCCAAACCGCCAGGCGGCAACCCCCCACCGCTGGGCGGTGGCGCAATTATGGGAAAACCGTCGGGCGACATAAGTGTGACGTCGGGCGGTTGTCTGCTGGGCTTGGGCCTGTTTTCTATGATGCTCCTCAGTTATAAATAGCCCTGGTGCGACTTGAGATTCATTCTTTTGACAGAAGTGGGCGGCCAGACCTAATTTTCACTCCTTGGAGAAGATCTCTTGGATGCTTAGGCTCCTTTTCATCCTATCTAGGGTTTGCTTTTCCATTCTTCCATCATTTTTCATTTAAGTTCACCATGACAATGGTGAACTAAACCCTTTTGTTGTTGGGGGAAACAATGTAATCTTTTGAAACTCTCTTTTATTGAAACACTTGTTTAT
>NC_028357.1:14375245-14407725 GCF_000741045.1 Vigna radiata var. radiata | reverse complement strand
TCTTTTCGCCGAGGGATCATGTTAAGGGTAGGCCAAGAAAGTTTGCATGACAATTAGATAACAAAGCGAATTAAACAAGAGGATTAGATAAGAGAGAGCGGATAAGATGAAATTGTAAACCCCCAATAACTCCATTCAACCATAGTCTTTTTCTCGTCAACTGAATCAAATGCATTGCATGTTTATTTTGTGTTCTTGCATCCACAACAATTAATTTTTCTTTACAAGTCTTACGATTTCAATTCGCAGGAACGATAAGGCCTTTCGAGTCTCTTGGGAAGAACGATATTGGGTTTTACCAATTATATTACTTGAAACGATCTGATACACTTGCCAGAGAGTCAACAGTACTCCCAAGTGTCGTGATCACCTTTTTTCCTCTTCCCCTTCTTGTCTATCGATCTTTCATTCCATTTACCTTTATGTTCTTTTATCCGTTTTATGGTTCCACAATTTATGTTTTCTTTGTTATCTTGTGTTCTTTCTTTTGGCTATGTTGAATCCATTTTCTCATCTTTTTCTTTTAGTCTCTTGAATTGAATCTTCATATCTAAATAACTTAGTTATCTTAATGTCGTGTAGGGATTTCCATTACACTTTTTTAATATTCCTAAACACAAACACTTTATCCTTGAAAATTGTAAGACGAACACTTACCACTCTCTCATGCTCTTTCACCCAAAGTACACCCACACAAAGCAAGAATTTAACCGAAACCACAAAAGTTTTACTACAAAAGTATAAGAAAAGTCAAATACAAGTTTAGAGTGTCTTCAACATGAGACAACTAAAACAATAAACTTAAAATCCATTATTTAACTACTAATACATCATTACTTATCTTAGGTGATATAAGACTTTTCAATATGTATCATTTTTATCAACTCAATAATATATTTAATTATTGTCACTAATAAAACAAAAATAAATAATCATATCATTAACATCATACTTTAGAATAAGTGAACAAATGAAATTTATGTTGTTTTCATTTCCATATGTATTTTTTCTTATCACTTTTAAAAAATGAACTTATTTTTTTATTCTTCTCAATATTAAAATAGAAACTACGAAAATCTCATTAAATATTTAGAGACATAATTATTAAAATAAAAATATATAATAATCAAGTCACTATTAAAATCGAGTTAAAAAAAATATAATAATTAACTTTATCTTTTATCTTGCTCATAAAAATTACTATAAAAAACGGGTGATAAAAAAATATCACATATCAAGTGGAACAAGAGAAAATTAAATACTTGTGTTTAAGTTTTTTTTTTTCATAAAAAAAATACCAAAGAATGAAAAATGAACGAAAAAAATAAGTAAACCAAGAGAAAAGAAAGGAAGAAAATATCTTAATAAATCTTTTATTCTTTATTATATTTAATTTTATGTTTTATTATTTATTAATATATTAATTAATATATTTTATAAAATAAATATACCTAATTTAATTTTCATACATTCTCAATAAATATATATAATTTTAAAGTTTAGAAAGACCACAACATCTTCTAGCCTACGAGAAGATCCGCGCTCGGCTAAAAGTACCTTGATAGATAGGGTTATGCCTTTTCTATTTCTTTTCATCTTAACCAATTTGTTAACCTCACTGTTTGCTTTCTCTCTTAAAGTCTATCATTGTATTGTATAATAAAGCAATCCTCCAATAATAATAATAATAAAATTCATTGAATCTAAACATATGGTATTGATGATTATTATTTGTAAAACTATACCTATTATTGAATCGATAAAAGTACTAACTAAAACCAAATGGTTCAACTTTGAATTTTAGACTAATGTTAGAAAAAAACTTCGTGTTAAAAATATTTAAAATATAGTTCAATAAATGTAATATCATAACTTATAGAATTAAAATCTGAAATAAAGTATTATTTTTGAGATTCTTGACGTTTAAATCTAAATAAAATATATTAAATTTTAGTTTTAAATGGCACTGCAATATCTATTAATATAAACAAAAAAATTACTTCTAGAATAAATAATAATAAATTAAAAAAAATTTGAAAAAACACCTAAATGGGGACCCAGTTTTATTGGGGTAGAATATAGATTTGGAAGAGGGGGTTACTCCCTGTACCTCCCTAATTCTAACTCCCACCCCCCATTCCATTTTTAAGATTTGTTTTATTAGTTTACTTTTTATATTAATTTTCAGATATTTTAATAATGGAATTTATATGTTTTGATGTATTATTTTTAAATATATTTTTAATGTATAAATGGGAGAGTGAGAGTTGCAGAGAGCGTTTGGAGGAGGANCGTTTCAAAAGCTTTGGTGGGGGTGGGGGTGGGAATACGAAGGAGAGGAATTTGAGTCTGTGTGTTTTGACTGAGGCAGACTGTAAAAGAGTAAGTTAACTTTAGTAAATAGGTGTAAAACGGTAAAAATAAAAAAAACATAAAGATTAATTTTGTATTTAAAAAAAAATCCAAAAAAATTGGGGGGGGTGGGGGTTGGAATTGGGGAGGTACAGGGAGTAACTCCCTTTGGAAGATTATGGGTTTGTGGCCCATTATGGGAATGAGCCGAGAGGGGGAGATTTGTCTCCTTTCATTTTTCTGAAAAGACAAAGCAAAGGCCCAATTCATAAGTGGAACATGATAAACTTTAACCAACCTCATTCCCACAAAGCCTTTTCAACATTTTCAAACACAACTACAGTCTCTATAAATATTCAAACTTTAACAGTTTTTTTACACAGATTATAACCACCATAAATATATTATTAATTAAAATAATTTTAGTGTCTCAGAAAAATATATTATTTTATGTTATAAATTAATTTTTTAAAATGTAATAGATAAAGTTTTTCACAATCGAAATAGAAACAACAACATTAAACTTTTATATTTATTTTGAGCTTATATTCTGATATGCGATTCATATTGTCAATCAACTTTGAGAGTGGCCAAGTGACAGCTGTAACGTCCCGGCAACTTACAGGGACTATTGACTGCCCCCACATATTACCACGAGACTTTCCAGTGTGCTTTGTCCTCACTCACATACTTTCCGGGAAAACTTCCCGGAAGGTCACCCATCCCAGAATTTCTCCAGGCTAAGCATGCTTAACCATGAAGTTCTTATGGGTTAGGCTTCCGAAAAGTAAATGCATTTTGGTGATATGGGTAGCCAAATCAATTCCTTTAATCTATCCTTCAACTATATAGTCCCATACCTATACAGTCTCCAGATCCCTCTCATTCCGGTGTATGTTCGATTCGTCCATGTGTCCCTTCCACTCGAAGCCTGCCAGGAGCCGCTCCTTGTCCGTGCCCCCTGCACCATGCTTCTTGCACCGGCGATCACTCCCCGCCCTCGTGAGTGCCCGGGTGTCACAAAGTGTGCGAGTGAGGACAAAGCACACTGGAAAGTCTCGTGGTGATGTGTGGGGGCAGTCAACAGTCCCTGTAAGTTGCCGGGACGTTACAACAGCAGATGATGGGGTTGAGTTTAAATAATAAAATATGTGATTAGTAATTCTTCCTTTACTTTTTAGTTCAAATTAGGTTTTGAGAACCGTTCTTGATCACCGAATGGTGAATTGTAGGGTCTTGTTGAGTCATCTTCATAGTGCAAGGTACTGTAGAGACGTGTCTGTGAGTTTGACTGTGAATCACTGAGGTAAGGGGAGCTAGTTATATTCATTACTTTGGCTGTGTGATGTGAATGCATGACAAATTCTGAAGTGGTATGTTGTTGTAGGCAAAAGTTAGGTTTTAGTTGCTTAAGTTGCATGTATTGAAGTGTGAATCTGTGAATTGGAAATGTGATGTCTATAAATTGTTTTGATTGATTTGGACTGTTGAAATTGTGTAGGTTGGAAGTGTTTTGAGTGGAAATTCTATTGTACCACTATTTAGATGGGAAGTAAGTCAAGTTATTGGGTAGTGTTTTAGGTCAGTTTAAGGGAAGTGAGGTAGTGATTTTGGGCAAATGAGGTCTAGAGTGTTTCTTGAGTGTTGGGATAGTTTAGATGGGTCCAATGTGACTTGTTGGGGGCATAAAATTGGTCTAAAACATGTTAAAAGTGGTAGGATTGATCTTGGGTCATTAAGTTGTTGATTTTGGTGTTCTAAAGGGTAAATTGAGTCTTGATCACTTTAAAATCATTGTAGGAATGTTAGAAATCATCTAGATAAGTTTAATTAAGTTTAAATCGAAATTAGAGGTCTTAGAAGTTGGGTAAAATTATTAGAAATGGTAAGGAGATGTGAGTGTGTATAATTCTGCAGAACTTGCGTTCTGCAGGTTATGCAGACTCGCTATGCGAATGGTTTGGCATAGCGAGTCCCTGCAGGGTGGTACTCTCTGTCTGGGTCATTCGCTATGTGAGCTGATGCGTTGTGCGAATGACCAGAGGGTGCTGCTCTTTGCCGATTCGCATAGCGAATCCTGGCGCTATGCGACTGGTGGATGCCTGAAGCCTCTGCCAATTTACATCGAAGGGCGAGTGATGCGCGTAACGAGTTCTTGGGGAAGGTTGGTCTCTGTCTGGACTCTCGCATAGCGACCTGTGTGCACTAAGCGAGAGGCCTGAAGTTTGGTACCTTTGCGAGTTAATTCGCGCGAAAAGCGTCGAGTCCAGTTCTTTACTTTCTGTTGTGCTTTGGGTTTGATTAAATTGATTATCACTTGGTTTGTGAAGTATGCTTTAGTACATATAGTGTTATATTATGGAATGTAAACATGTATGTTAATTATAGTTAGAAGTATATGATTAAAGGAAGAAAGCATGATTCAAAGTAGTAAATGAAAGCTGCAACTGTAGAATCTCTCGGTGAGATTCATGGTTGTTTAGGATGAAAGTAGGAGCTCAGTCTTGGAGGTCATCCTGAAACTCCAATGGTCAATCATTCTCAAATAAAGAGGATTGAACCATGTCGTGAGGAGTAGCAGGAGGTCTTAGTCTTGGGGGCTTCCAGTATGCCTCAAGGCCTGAAACAGGCTAACCTCGTGAGTGTGGTAGGTGAAACCCATTGACAACGACTTTGCAAAGCAGTAGAGTCCACCATGAGTGCACGACCCGCCATAGCTCGACTATCATTTTATGTCCAAACGAGTCAAGTCTAGTATATAACATGTTAGGATGTGTGATTTAGCTTGCTTTGATTGAAGTTAACTCTCGTATGTTATATGCTGTTATTGTATCCTTTTTGTATAACTAGCTCACCCTTCTGCTTGTTTCTGTGTGCCTACTTGTGTGTGGTGTTTTCTTTTGCAATGATCATCCACTTGAGTGTGAGCAGAGATAGATGAGGTGTCTCTAGAGCAAGCTTTCGAGGGAGATAATAGTGTTGTTTAGTGTAGTTAGGATATACATCTACTTTCGTATATTTTGAAAATACTCTTTGTACTTAAAGTTTTAAATTTATAATCATTTTGGATGACTGTAAGTTATTTACATGTTTTTAACTGCTTTATAATATTATAACCGATGACATCTATATTATATATACTTGCTATATATATTGGGATGTCAAATAAATTAGTAAAATTTTAAACTTTAGAAATATAAAATATGTCAAATAAATGAAAAATTAATTTGTTTTACATATATAACTTTTATAATATTTGTAACATATATATTTTTCATTTAACCCAAAATTTCTTTTTTAAATTTATAGAATAATTACTTACATTAAAAACTACGTCATTTAAAATTACTTACTTTCACACAAACATATAGGTCCTGTGATTAGGTATGTTACGTTATCTTATAGCAAAATTCATGAGATTGATACGTAGCTATCAAAGTCTTACATGATTTGAGGACCAATTTGGCATGGTATAAGGGTATTCATCGTCACAACTTTCACAGGACCCGTAGCCAAATTTGTCATACCATTCTTGCTTTCTCCTTATTTTAGTGATGGACCATTTAATTTTCAGTGCCTATTAGCTAGGAGGGACCATTCTTCTAGCTTTTTCTCCTACTATGCTCAAATTGCTACAACAATTGCACACTGTGTACACGAAATTCACGCACAAAATTGCTACTTCCATTCATGTCCTGCTGTTAATAGTTGCGAAAGGTTCCGTACACCCTAGCCAATTTTTTTTTCTTTAAATCAGATTACGATGTTCTACATTTATTAAAGATAAAGTAAAATTATAATATATATATATATATATATATATATATATATAATATATATATATATATAAATAGATATAAATTTTATTTAATAGGTCGATTTTTTAAAAATTAAATTAGGTTTAAAATCACAACAAAGAAACATTAATATATCAAATAAATAAATAAATGAGATAATATCAATACCATTGTTGATAACCTCATAATCTGGTGATAAAACGTGGTGATAAAACGTGGCTACGTAATGGAGTCTTGTTAATTTGATTGACTTGTTAATCCAATAAGATTTCTATATTTAATTCTAATCATGCTCCAAATTAAATGTTGGGCTAGACGTATGCATATGAAAATGCATGGTTTCATATTATATAAAAGAAGAACTCCCTTTTGTGGTTAGTTTATGTAGTTCAAAAAATATTTTTATTAGACCCAAAATGGTCCAATAAATATGAGATCGTAAGTATGAGATTGATATGAAATATTAATATTTCTAAAATAAATAAAAAACACAATTCATAGTATAATAAATTGAATCTGATTATTAAATATATTAATTTGTTGTTATTTTAGATTATATTACTTTCTTGTTATACTACTCAAAATCTTAACATATTGTTACAAAGAGTACACCTTATCTTATAATCATTTTCACTCATAAATTGATTTAAGTGTCAGTTTTTACAGGTAGTTTTCTTTACTTTTTGGCCATCAAGAGCTTGGATACAAGTAAGTGACAAGTCCAACCACCTCGGATTAATTCGATAAATTATTAATAAGAATATATAATGTATATAGTGAGATCCAAATAAAATTTTATCCTATCTCCACATTTTATATTATCTTATGATCATTCATTTTGAGAACAAAAATAGTCATTTTTCCTTTGCTCTCATAATGTCTCCATGCATGCATTCCCTTTGCTTTCATAGTACCATGAAATAAGCTAAAGTCAGATTTTTAACCATAGTCGACATTCACCTTTGAAACATTGTCTAAAAAACAAAGAAAAGTTAGGCATGGCTGGGTTAAAGAAAGAATCTTTATCTCATAATTTTAATGATCACATCTCTCGTGAAGACGTATCATTTACCAAATCCAATCCTTTTTCTTATTTGTTATACATATATAATGATCATGTTCAACTTATTCGATTTTACATCGTATAAATTTATTTTGTTTATTACAAAATTATTTTTCGAAGCTGTGTGAAAATAAATTAACAATCCTTCAAGTCGATTCTGATTGAATATTTGAAACTTGATCTGCTTTGATTGAAATCAATTACATTCAAAATCAATCGAATTTAACCAATCTGCATAGAGAACACCCCTAATCCATTTAAGAATGGGCCCTGAACCGTCCAGAAGGATTTGGGCTTTCTAAGGAGGCTTTGGAACTTTCAATAAGGTTTTGTGCATAAATGCCTAATTGAATAGTCAGATTGAACAATGCATGCATTCAGAATTCACCCATAGTCTCGTTTATAAGAAAATTTTGAAATGGGTGCCATGAATCCATGAATTTATTGATACAACCTGTATTTAAATATACATTTACTTTCCTCACTAAAGTTCCATTTCATGAAAGTGTTTTTAAAATGTTAATCGATTATATTGTGTAGCATTAATATAATATTGAAATTCTGAACTAGGTTAATAATTTCAATTTTACGAATATATTGTGTTGTGTTGTGTTATTCTGAGATGATAAGCATCAACAAACATTGAAAACGATAAACATCGAAAATGATGTCGTTTGAGGATGTGTTCGTTGGCATCATCGACCAAAACATGACCACCAACAGTAACCCACAACCACGACGGCCGAGTATAAAGAGAGATTATGGAATTTGTCGATTTCCAACATCTTAAATTGAAACACATCCGAAGAATATTTAAAAGCAAAAGATAACACAGTTTTCGGGTGATGAAAAGTCGTCTGAAAGTAATCTTAAAAGGTGAAGAGCAACGCATAAGTTTGGAGGGAGAGCCATTCGAAACTCTCAAAAGTGTTGCAAACATCATTTCGAATGAAAAACAACTTTCTTTGAGTAGTGTGTTTGAATGGTTAAGACAGTCCATCTTTCATCTCTTTCATTACAACTTGGAATTTTCATATAAGAATACAATATTCTAATTCCGAGAAGAAACTTGGATGAAGCTCATAATCATGATAACGGACAAATCATTCTCAATTACGATCATTATAAAATCCTCTATATACAAGAATGTTGATACATCAAAATAGATAATTAATCTTATATTTAAGGTAAGGTACTGATGAAATGTTGGTGTCATTAAAGATTTATAAGAGAAAATTTGTAAAAAGTATTAGAAAGTGAGCTTACGCCTACTTCATGTTCTGATATTATGTTAGAATGTGAGTTTAAGCCTAACTCAACCCCACAAAATTGGTCTTTAAGGTGAAGTTTGCACCTCACTTATATATTATAATTTAGTCTTACTTATATATTATAATTTGATCTTATTTCTAGTCGACGTGAGACTTCCAACAAAAAGTCTCAAAAAAACTCTAACTAGAAAATACAATACTTTTAAGTTTATTGATCATGATCCTGAAGGACTTTTTTTTTTTTTTTTTCAAGCAGATCCTGCTTTTGTTGTAAAAAAAAAAAAAAAAAACTGAATATCTTTTGTTGTTTACCTCTAAAAATGGGGATTCACAACTTTCGTCCACCAAAATTGCGTGAAGAGTCTCAATAACACTACATTATGTTTGCTTATAAAAAATTAAATGTGAGATAAATGAGATCTTACGTTAAAGTCATCAAAGAATTCTTAATTAAGTGTTATTGCTGCAAAATTTTGCTTACCGGTAGGTAACCTCTTCCAAAAATAAAGGCAACATTAATAATTAAAAAAATCAATATCTTATCAACTTCACTTAAAATAAAAAAAAAAAAAATAGAGTGAGAGGAATATCCTAATATTTCCTTAAAAATTATTGTTCATTCCAATAAAATAAATTCAATACGTATTAATTACATCAGTACGTATCTATTAATTCCGTTTTTTTCAGTCTAAATATTTTTTTCTCAACTATATCCTTCAAATCATTTTTTTAAATTTAACCGTTTTTCTAAATTTAATATTTCTAAAATTAAATAAATAAAATGCATTGAAAGAATAAGAAAAATTATATATGTTTTTCAAAAAAGTAAATACTGTGTGGCGGATGTGTTTTAACTAAGAATAAAATAATAAAAATACTAGTAAAATATTTATATATAAATGAAAAATGAATGTTATTAGAATAAATATAAAATTGCTAAACTTAAGTTATTTTTTAAAAGACCTTATTTGAAATTATCCTTTTGTTTTCTAATTATCCTTGATTCATGATTTTTGACGGTATACACACTACTAGTAGTACAAATATATTAAAGAAAAACACGTGGTGTAGACGGAGTAAGTGAGATTAGTTGATCGCAGACTTTTAGCTAAACCAATTAATATTTAAAAGCGAGATCCAATGCTAAATTTACGTGATTTTCTTTTCGATATTAAGTGGGAAAGATCCGTAAGTGAAGGGAACCAAAGAAAATACAATTGCTTCTTCATCACTTTTATGTTCTTCAAAATCTGTTACTTTTATGTCATTCATGACTCGTAAGTCGCAAAATAGTCTTGGTGGATGAACAATTATTATTTAATCTTTTCAAAATCACTTTATTCTTTACCCATTGTTGAATTAAGAACTTCTTTTTTACATGGGATCACGAAATGAACTGATTAATATAAAGTAAAATGGCCATCAGATTCCAAATGCTTTACGATTATTATTTTCCCCACTACCAACCAAACGTACATTTTTCAACATAATCAACTGTTTTTAACACGCCATACCTAAGCTGGGAAACACAATAATTATGTAATCACCCAATTCAACATAATTGTCCATTAATACTCCAACCCTAAACTTAGGTTAATCTTTAAGATACATTTAATATTATTCATAAATATCATGTTTTGTTTCAAATCATTTGATATCTTCCATTCTAGTTCTTAGCCCATAATACAATAAAAGAAAACAACACCTTACTATGTTTAAGTAGGGACATTTATGGAAAAAACAAATCATTGAGACTTAGAAACTCAAAAACATTAAGAGTCTGGGAACCAAGTTTAATGATAGTGTAATGTTATATGGGAGGTTGTAAAAGAGTTATAATGAGGAAGAAAATGAGAAAGTTTAAAGGTTGGGACAATGGTTGAATAGGAGTGCATGTTGCTATAAGTAGTATGAAAGAGATATAATTAGGTTAACTAAGTGAAAAGGAAGTTATGAGAGAGATTGCATATACATTCCATGGCATGGCCATATGATTTTATAATTTTAACTGTCTTTAATGATATATAATTTGTTGATCACGCGCACTGACAGGTTAAGGTTTAAAATGTCCTTTTGTGAATTGCTTGGAGGAGTATGACTTTACTTTGATAAAGATATGTTCCCAAAGTATAATATCTCTTTAAATTCCAACTAGTGCTGTTCTTTAATTTGAATGCCATAAGCGCAATGTCAAATTGGGAGGAAGCTTTTTGTTCTTCTAGTAATCGCAATATATGACTACATGGGATGTATAGGGTCTCAGCTGTCACCCTTTATTCCTCAATATTATAAACTATTTTTCTCATAAATTTACCAAACAAATATTTCTAATCACTAATACTACATGCTGTGTTTGTCCACTTGTCGTTTAGAGAGACAAAGAATTTTTTTTTTTCATATTATGTTTGTCCAAGTTCATGCATAGAGTATCTCTTCTATATTACTCAGATATTTTCTTCTTTCTTGTCTTAGGCCAAGTTGTTCTTGCCTTTTCTGAATAAGAGCTAAAAATATGTAAAGATATATTCACATTTGAGTTAGTTTAGGAATAAATGAGGTAATAAAGACATAATAATAAATTGTCCATTTTTTTTTGGAATTGTAACATATATATATATATATATATATATATATATATATATATATATATATATATTTTGCTATCGAGTATGGAAATCTTAATGTTAGCTAGGTCATGCAACTATGATAACAATTAAATTTATTGTTATTTGTGATACAATTTTGATATTAAATTAATTTTCTTTGGTTTTGAAACTTGTTTAAACTCTTGTTTTTAGTTTATTTTTTGTTAAATAAGAGAGTTGAGGTTATACTTGATGAATTTTATTACTAATTCCCTAGATTTTGTAGGATATTGAAATGATTTGGAAGAGGATTTAAAGTATCAAGGAGTTGGAATTCATAAATGACAGAAAAAGCACCAGAAGAGAAGGCTATAGAAGGTCGTAGGACGCCTGGTTGCCCTTTTTTGGGCCCTAGGCGGAGCTACTCACGCAACCACGCCTGGTTTCCCTTTTTGGGGCCCTCAGCACAGGGAGTCGTGCAGTCACGCCTGATTTCCCTCCAAGGGGCGATGAGCGTCAGTCTCCATGTATCGTAGGGCGCTTGCTTGCCCTATCGAGGGCCCTCAACGCCACTTCTCTCGCAGGGACGCCTGCTTGCCCTTAGTGGGGGTGTTGAGCATTGACATGTTGGGCTTATGGGCCAATTTTTTTTTATCTATTTAAGGATTTGCACGCCATAGGATTCACATATTTTGGTGGCTGAAGCGCAGAAACACATTTTTCAATCCTTTGGAGGCGGATTTGGATGCAGGAGCTTCCGTCTTCACTTTATAGGGTTTCCATTCATGATAATTGAGAACTAAACTCATTTGTTGTTGGGAAAGATGTAACCTCTAAACTTTCATGTATTTGAATATGATCTGAATTATTTTATGCTTCTTTCATTAGTTGTTAGTGATTTTCTCCTTTACTCAATAGTTGTTATGTTTTGATCACTCATAGCATCATGTTAGGATTTCTTTATAATTGGGAAATACCTAAAAACCATGATTTGGATAGTTTCACCCAAAAGAAATATTGCCTAGGGATAGGAATAGGATTAGGGATGGAAAGAATATCTGCGCTCGCGGATATACGCAGATAAAATCCGCAACGGATAGTTGGTACCCCGCGGATATTTACTACCCGTAACCCGCGGGTAGCGAATATTTTAATACTCGCTTATAACCGGGTCGGGTTCGGGTACTACATTATTCGACCCGTGAATACCCGTTACCCGCTAAAAAAGTTGAAAATACATTTTTATCCTTCCTTATCATATCTTTAAGTTAGGTTTTTATCTGCCCCCTTCCTCTTTCATCTGTGCGCCCCTTTCCTTTTTCATCTGTGCACCCCTTTCCTCTTTCATCTGTGCAACAAACAACCTCCCTCTCTTCCCGTGCTAACATTTGTGCCACCATCAGAGTTCTACCAGCCACCATATGTGCATACTGTACCATCGTTCAATGTCAGAGCTACACTTTGCCGACCAAGAACGATATTTCTTCCATCTACTTCTTTTCATTTTCTTTAATTTGTTCTTGTCTTTCGATTTCTTTAATTTCTTTTTACCTATGAGTTTGATTATTGTTTTTAGAAAATTTACATGCACATACCTCCCTCCTCCATTTCTAAGTCCTAAATGTAGGGCAGAAGCAGAATCGAAAGTCACTTTAGAACCGAAATAGGGTTTTGGAGTTTTGGGTATGATAGGGTTTTCGGTATAAGGGATGGAAACTGATTGATCCTAATATATCTTTTAAATTTGTTTAACTGTTGGCCTTATATTTATGTTTGGATCCATCATATCTTGCTTAACAACTACAATTTCCAGTTTCTTCCGTTCTCTAATTTCCATCTTATTTCTCACTACCAATTGTTTACATTGTCCAATGGTTAAATCTTTACATTTGGCATTTGAGCATTCATTGTAAATTCTAGCTTTTGCATAATATAATTTAGCAAACCAGTTCATTCGTTCTATTTTAGCATTTTACCCAATAGGGGATTTTTTGTTTCACTAATCTTTGGATATGCACATCATCTCCATTCAGATTAGTTTTACATTTCTGTTGCAGAAGTGAACTAATATAGCAGACAACATTAGCTTTTAAAATCCGGTAAGGTACTGCCAATTTGTCTAACATTGTTTCCAACTGTGATTTTTTATTCTACATAAATTTAGACTAATTAGCTTGCATATTCCATTCAAAGTTATCATTTTAGATTTGTTTCAAGCATTGCACTAACATATTCTGCATTAGCACTCAAGGAAGGTAGAATTAGTCTTAAATATGTTTTCACAACCTACCAATTCTGCCAGACTTAGTTTCATGCATGATTTATTTTTTTTGCCACCGTACATGTGGTTTTATCTCACTTATTGGCTTAATAGTTCCTTTTTAATCAAGACTTAGTCATATTTCCTTGAACATGCAGACATTAGTAGTTTGATAACTTTTATTATTGAATGGTTATTATGAATAAAGGCATATATTATTATGAACTGTTTGTGATGAATCTTTAGTTTTTTTTACATAATTGGGAGATCGGATAACTATGTAGGATCTTTTTTGATTAATTATATAAATAGCATAAATTTTTATTTATCCAATTATTTATGAAATTATGCTTATATATAAGTAACCTTGCACCTTAATCATATAATTTGGGGTTCAATTATGGAAGAACCAACTCCTTAAATGTATGTATGGAATTTTAGCAATTATGGAAGAATCAACTCTTTAGTTTGGGGTTCACACACAAAATCTAAATATGTATGGAATTTTAGCAATACGTACGTATGTGCTAAAAGTATTGTTATGTTTAGGCTTATCTTTCTTTTTGGTAAACTGATATGGATTGTTGAAATTTTATGTGCTATATAGCAGTGTTTCCTTCCTAAACGAAATCATTTAGGGAGAAGCTTCTTGCATCTAAACGTCCTTGCACACTATCTCTTTGATTAAATTAAATGCATTTCTTCTCATTTATATTCACCATTCTATAGATCTATGCAACCTTTATATCTCCCACTTTATTTACTTTTCAAACCACTTATTCCTCCCTTCCACCAAATTTACATAACCACTCTCTTCATTCATTCTTCCTCTTTTGCTTTTCTTAAACAAAGTTCCAATTTTTCCATTTTTTCTCTCAAACAATTACCCCACATCCCTTGCCACTCTCTTCTACTTCATTTCATACTTCTCCTTCTTTCTTCCCTTTTGACTTTTCAATACACATCTCTTCACCTTTCACTTTTTCTTTCTCCTTTCTTTTCTCTTTTTATGTGCTAACACACACACACACACACACATCTTTTATCCTTTCTTCTTTTGATTTTGATTTTCTCCCTTCACTCTCTCATGGTTTACGTAGCCAACCATTCTTTTCCCAATCTTCATCACACTTTACGTAGCCAACCATCAACACACATACTTCCATTTTATTTTATTTCACTTTGACTTTTTGATAACGATTTAAAACACTGTTATTTGTGATATGATTTTGATACTAAAAGCACCATTTTTTCACTTAGAAACTTGTTTCGACTCATGCTTTTTCCTTTAGTTTTATAAATAAGAGAGTTGAGGCGGAACTTAATGATTTCTTGACTAATTCCTTTGATTTTGTAGGCTATTGGAATGATTTGAAGGAAGAGTTAAAAGTACCATACAGTTGCAGTGCTAAAAAGTCAAAACTGAATGCAGAAAAGTCAACAATCAACAAGAAAAGTCAACCAGTCAATCAGAATGCAGAAAAGTCAACCTTAGTGTAGTTTTTCAACGCCAGAAATCGACGTTGGGCGTGCGAGCGGCCAAAATGGGCGCTCGGGCGGCGGGGCTTTAAGCTTGGGCGTCCATTTGAAGGCCCGGGTCTTACATGAGGTTGGGCATAACAATACACTCTTTTCCCAATTCTTAGGCTTTCATTCTCATTCTTTCTTCCATTATTCATAGAGTTCCCTCATGTCTATGGGGAACTAATATCTATTTGTTGTTGGGGGATGATGTAACCTTATAAACTCTTATGTATTTGAATTGATTCTTAATTCCATATGTTTTTCCATTAATTGTTAAAGTAATTCATCTGCTTCTATGCTTGCTTTTGTTTAACTCATTCATTAGAATGATTTATGAATTGCATGAGTGTTGGGAGGTTCCTTACAATTCAGGTTCTTGTTGAATTACTCCTAAGGGTTATATTTCTCAAGGATGAGGGTATGAGTCTTGGTCGTCTTAATCTCTTGTTCTTCACATCTTATTACCAGGAATGCTAGGAATTGTATGAACTGGTAATTTGGGACAAACTTATTCACTGAGGGATCGGGTTTAGGTAATTTAGTGAGAGACATTGGCATTAATGCATAAAGAAGAATTCTTATATACATGAGAGGAAACTTGGGGAAATGTAACCCCAACAACATATCCATCTCATATAAATCAACCTCCGTTCATCTCTGTGCTCTTTTGCCACAGATCAATGCATTCATATTTTATTTTATGTTTTTGCATTCAAACCTAATAATCTCTTTTTATTTTTTTTAAGTCTTAATTAATCTTGTTATCTCACAACTGTTCAACATCGAGAGTCCTCTGAGATACGATACTTGGTTTTACCATTTTATATTACTTGTGCGACTCAATACACTTGTCGATTCAACCTAACATTTTTCAACTCCAATCTCCACATCCATCTCTCCCTCGTTTACGTCCAACCATGCACTCCCTTCTCCATCACTTTCTTTTTGTTTCTTCTTCCTTCAACCCTTACATCTAAATGCATTTCTTCTCATTTCTTACATCTAAATCCATGCTTTTCATTTTAGGTATTAATAATGATTTAGAAAGTGAGTAACTTATGTTGATCAATTTTATGTTTGGGATGTCTACCAAGATACATTTTCTCCTACAAATGATGGCCAACAAGGACAATTTGTAGAACCTAATGTAGGAGATTCAAATCAAAATGATTTTGCTCATGTAGATTCAAATCATACTGAAAGTTCAACTCATACTGTTAACTCAAGAAGATTATTGTCAGAAGTTTGGAATCACTTTAAGAGACAAAAAGGTAGATGGAAAATGGAAAGCGATGTGCAATTATTGTTCCAAAAGTCTTGTAGGTGATGCAAAGCAAGGTATGTCACATTTGAGAAACCATTCCAAGAGTTGCAAGCTTCGAACAACTCGGGACATCAGGCAATCATTTTTAAAAACTCATAAAGAAGGTGGTGAAACCGTAGTTGCTAGAAATTATGTGTTTAATCAACAAATAGCTAGAGATGCACTCCGTAAGATGATAATTCTACATGAGTATCCAATGTCAATGGTTGGTCACATAAGCTTTTAAGAAATTTTTGTTGTTGTACAACCTCTATTTAAAGTGGTTTCTCGAAACACCTTAAAAAAGGTATTATGAAGGATTACAATGCCGAAAAAGAGAAACTGAAATTATTGTTGTCAAGGATTCAAAGTCGAGTTGCAATTACAACTGATATGTGGACTGCTAGTAATCAAAATAAAGGCTACATGACTATAACAACTCACTTTATTGATGATTTATGGAGGTTACAAAGTCGACTTGTAAGGTAATAACACTATACTCTATTTTAAGTGTAATTTTTATATTAACATTGTTCTTCACTAAATTAATAAAACATGACTTTCAATTTTAGGTTTATGTATGTGCCTGCTCCTCATACTAGTCAAGTTCTTGCTGAATTGTTGGTTGAATGTTTAATGGATTGGAATCTAGATAGAAAAGTTTATACTTTGACAGTTGATAGTTGTACTACAAATGATGCTATGATTGATTGCATTTTAGATAAAATTTCACCTAGGTCTCTTATTTTGGGTGGCCAATTGTTTCACATGCGATGTTGTGAAAATATGCTGAATTTGATTGTGAAGGATGGTTTGTCCATAATTGCTGATGTCATTGAAAAGGTCAGAGAAAGTGTTAATTTTTGGACAGCTACATCTAAAAGTGAAAAGAAATTTATAGAGACATATGCTCAATTGAATATTCCATTCAGAAGAAAGTTAGTTGTTGATTGTAGAACTAGGTGGAATTCTACATTTTTAATTCTTCAAGTAGCCTCAAAATAAAAAGATGTATTTGATCGTTTATCACAACAACAACTCAATATAAAGTTTTGCCTAGCACACATGATTGACAAATGACACATGAAATTTGTCAAAAGTTGGAAATATTTTATGATGTGACACTCTTATTTTCTAGTACCTCTTATCCAACTGCCAACATTTTCTTTCCAAAGGTATGTGAAATTAAGTTGGCTTTGATGGAATGACTTAACTCTCCCAATTCTATTATTCACCAAATGGTCGCATGTATGGTTATAAAGTTTAACAAGTATTGGAGTGTGATCAGTGGAGTGATGGCTATAGGTATTGTCTTAGATCCCAAGTACAAAATTGATTTGTTGGATTATTTTTTCCCTCAGATATATGGTAATGAATCTGATTGTGAAATTGAAAAGGTAAAGATTCTTTTTAAGGACTTGGTGAGAGAGTATGAAATGTACATGAAAGGTAAGAAGTCAGTTTCTTCATGTCATAATCCAAACATAAATGTAGGCCAAATTTTTTATGGAAGAAAAGATGTTTGGAGGAGAGATTTTGCAAAACACCAGATTGCAAAGAAAAATGAACCATCACATTATAAGTTAGAACTTCATTATTACTTAGAGGAACCGACACTACCTGATTCAGATGAAGAATTTGACATTTTAATTTGGTGAAAGACTAATGGATTAAAATATCCAATCTTACAAATGATTGCAAGATATTTTCTAGCCATTCCTATCTCAAAAGTTGCTTCTAAGTCTTCTCTTAGTATTCGTGGTCGATTTCTTACTCCACATCGGAGTATATTACACCCAGACACTTTAGAGGCATTATGTGTGTTCAAGATTGGCTATGGAGTGACATACAAGGTAAATTGTTAAAAGTTCGGCAAGTGTACCGAATTGTATCAAGTAATAATAAACAGTAAGTCCGAGTATCGTTTCACTAGAGACTCATAGGCCTAGACTTTCGTGTGATTTCTTGATTATTTAAGACTTGAATAACAAAAGTTAGGGTTTTATAATGCAAAAACGAAAATTAAATATGCATGCAAATGTTTTGATCAATTGACCAAAAGATAACGCAGGTGAATGATGTATGAATGAATTATGTTGTTGGGGTTTATGATCTCATCCTATCCACTCTCATATATCTAGGAATTCGACTTTTCCATTAATGTCAATGCCACTTTCTAATTTACCCTAATCCCAATATCTTGGTGAATAGAGACTACTCCTAATTACTAGTTTACAATGTCTTGTCTCCCTAGCAATTGGTCATGCATTACATAATTCGCACAGAAGCTTATGGCAATCGATCCTCCTATCCCTATGTCTAGGTAATATTTCTACCAAGAGAATTTCCTCATGTTTAGACCTACCCACACGTGTCCATATAGGTAAAATCAAAGATTATGCTATTGAATAATGTCTTAAACAAAGCATGCAAATATAATGGAGGAAAAACCCTAACAATTAATGAATAAAAGCATATGAATAAAGCAAGAATTCAATATATGAGAGTTTCAAAGGATTACATCAAGTCCCCAACAACAATGGAGGGTTAGTTCACCATAGTCCTGGTGAAATTAGATGAAAATAATGGAAAGAATGAAAAGATAAACCCTAGATTTGATAGATTGGAGCTGCCACATCCAAAATCCGCCTTTAAGGGGTGAAGAAAATGTTTCTGCGCCTCTATCTGTCAAAAGATACCCCTTCTTGTTTGTCCAAGTCTATTTATAACTTATAAAAATAACAGAATTTTGGTCCAGGCCCAATAGTACACTACCCGACGGTGGGTATGACACTCAGAATAGTGCCCAGCGGTGTCGCCCAGGCGAAAAAAGTGAAAAATTGGTCCCGAGTCCACCGCCCAGCAGTGGTTTTCAGCATCCGGACTCCCTGCAACACAAAACTACACTCTGGTTGACTTTTCAGCATTCTGATTGACTGATTGACTTTTCTGCATTCTGGTTGACTTTTCTACACTGCAAATCCTTGATACTTCAACCCTTCTTTCAAATCATTCAATAAACCTACAAAGTCAAGGGAAAACCAAGCATAAAACCAAGAAAACCAACCTTGACTCTCTTATTCTCTAACTTAAGCAAAATGCATGATTTCAAGCTAATTCTAAGTCATAAAGGGTGTGTTTAGTGTCAAATTAAGTATGAAAATAACGATTTTTCAACCGTTATGAGTAATTAAATGAACAATTCAAATTACATTTTTATATTCATTCAAATGATTGGCTATGACAAGTGAATTTATTTTCCTTTATCAGGTTCTTCAAAATTGAAAGTGGATAACATGAAGCTTAATACAATACTAGAGGAAATAATTGATGATGATGTTAGTAGTTTTGTTTATAGTATTGTAATCTAATTTTATTAATAGTGTCACTTTGTCATTAATTGATGACTTTATTTGTATTTATTTGTTTCAAGAATTAAGTGGTCAAAATGAAGATATGGGAGAACATAAATCTTGGAATGTTATTTTTAGAACAATTATTTTTAAAATTACTTCTATTTGAATATATGTTGTACTATTAATTTGTATTAATTTGAATTTATGTTTTAATTTTTATTTACTTATCCATTGACTTTATTTGGATATATATTTGGTTTAATTACCTTTTTAGTCCCCAAGTTGGGGACTGAATTTCTGTTTTATACCCGCTTTTAAAAATGATGTAATTTGGTCCCCAGGTTATTAATTTTGGTGTTATTAGATCCCTTCCGTTAAGTAGGTACAAACGGTGTTAACTTCACGCTTACGTGGCTGAACTTTTCTTCTCTCTCATTTGCTTTTCCTGACACTTCGTTCTCTCTCTTCTATTTCTCTCTCTTACCATTTTAACTATCTCTCACTTTTTTTCTCTCTCTTCCACCACTGTCAATATTAATTAGCATTGCACTTTCTCTTCCAATATTAAGGATGCTGAAAAGCCTTGTCGGAGCCTCCAAGCACCACCGCGAGTCACCATTGCTTTTTCATTGACACCACAAAGCGAATTTGAAACAAAAAACTAATCGCATCAGAGTTTCTAGAGGGATCAAATTCAACCTAACTTTTTCAACTCATGAGACAAAGTGATCCCTTGATATGGTATTAGAATCAAAATCAAGAGTCTAGTATTCTTCAATCAGAATCAGAGTTTCTATATCAGTAATCCATATTAATCTTTAAGAAGTCAACTTTAAATCTACCTCAAGTCTAAAGAAACATTTAAACAACTCTGTCTAACTAAGGGTGTGTCCATTTTAGTGGCATGATGAATATTAATGGTTGCATGATGACAAAAAAGAGAAAGTGATATACCAGCTTCACCATAGGCTGCATCTGCAGGTTGGACTTTCGAGCCAACAACATCAGCACCAATGAGCATAATTAGGCTTGGTGCTAACCATGATGCGTTGTGATGGGGATTTGGCCGGACTGGTAAGGGCATGGTGGTGCAAGAAACATTGGGTAGAAGCCATTGATCTCTGATCTTTCTCTCACTCACTAACTCACTCTTTCTGGCTCTGTGATGAAACTATGGTGGTAGGAACTTGTGGAGATCGTTGAGTTTGAACTTTGAAGTGCAGTGGTTTTGGATATTGGATTTCGAAGAGGGTGATTGTGACTAATGGATTATATTTTCGATGTGGGATAAGGTAATAGAGGCTCTGATTGTTGAAATTTATGTCTCATTTATGTTTGTAGATATACTCATCGCTTGCATTTCATGTATTATATTTTCATGCTTTTGTTGAAATTTATGTGCAAATAATTATTTTGGATATTTATTCTTTTCCTCACATATTATTGTTATTATTCTTTAAATTTAATTAATCTCAATTTAAACTAATTTTTTTATTATTCTTACACGAAGTCAAATTAAAGATATTTAATATTACTCCATTTCTTTCCTATCTAATAGAAGATTCAAATATTTAGGTTGTGTAGGAAAATATTTGTATATTTTAAACTAATGCTGGATGCAAAAGTAGCTAACAAAATACTTTAAAATGATTTTTATTTTTGAAAATTTTATAATGTTTTTTTATAATTAAGTGGGTTGGGTGTCATAGATTGTCTAAATAAATCATAAAAATGAGCTCACAATTAATAGATTTTAATATTATAGTATTGAACAACTTATAAAGTTAAACACCCATGAATAAAATTTTTGAGTTAAAAGTTGTACAATTCCTTATGGTGAAATGAAGTTAGATCTCATTAATATTAGTATTTTGTCTTTCTCATAATTTATATCATTGAAAAATTCATTACATTTTTATATACGAAAATACTCATAAAAATACCTTTTAAAATATTAAATATTTATTTCAATCAAATAATAAAAGTATTGTTTGGTCAAACTTCTTCATGATTTTTTAGAAAACTAAATATACAAGGATGTTTTTAAAAGTTAAAACTGATTAATGCTAAATTAAAGTGGTGGAAAAGAGAGAAAAAGGTGAGAAGTATTTATAATGGTGAGAGAGAGAAATACAAGAGAGAGAAAGAAGTGTTAGGAAAAGCACAGAAAAGAGAAAAAAAGTGCACTGAAGTTAAGGTTGTTTGTACCTACATAACGAAAAGGACTTAATAACACCAAAATTAGTAACCTGAGAACCAAATTACATCATTTTTAAAAGCGGGTATAAAACAAAAATTCAGTCCCCAACTTGGGGACCAAAAAGGTAATTAAACCTATATATTTTAAATATTATTTGTATTTTTTTAAAAATTTACTTTGGATTTCACTTAAAAACTTAAAAAATAATATTTTTTTTATCATATTCGCGGGTTGAAAATGGATATCCAACAGATATCCGTCGGTTCAAAAAAATCTGCAAATTTTTTTAAGGCAGATATCCAACGGGTAGCGGGTCGGGTTTCGGGTACAGTTTTATCCGGAGGGTCGGGTTGTGGGTAGACATTATTCGTGCCCGACCCGACCCGCTGCCATCCCCAGATAGGATGTTTGGTTGTCTCAAGCTTCTAATCTGAATGCGGAATTGATTGTTAGGGTTTTCAAGGGATTGTTGTCTAATAATAAAATCTAGGTTTTTTACGCCGAGGGATCAGGTTCTAAGTAATTTACAAAGTGACGTTAACATTTTAAGATGAATTCTTATATGCATGAAAGTAAGAAAGGTGAAATCTAAACCCCAACAACATCATCATCTCATATCATCAACACCATTCATTTACTCTTTTGTTTAGCCTCAATTGATCAACTTTTACATTTTGTTATTATGTTTATTTTTATTGCACTTAAAAACCAACAAAATAGTTTTTTAGTCTTAATTAGTTAAGTGATTACACGATTGTTTAGTGTCATGAGTCTCTTGGAAAACAAAACTTGGTCTTACCATTTATTATTACTTGATACGATTCAGTACACTTGTCGAGGTCTTAACAAACTACTAGTGTAATAACTTGATTATTGGCTTAAATCTATCAACAACACATCACTAATGAAAAAAATGACTTTTATAGCGACTTTTTGTATTGGTTGAAATTCATCAAATACAGGAAGTGACATGGTGATAAAACTGTAATAAATTACAAAGGTATTAGAACCGATATAGAGAGTTGTTTTTCTATATCGGTTAGACCTAGAACCAGTAAAGAAAGTGGTGTGGTGACAAAAATGTAATATAAGAGAACATTTTCTATATTGATTTCTCACTATAACCGGTATATAATCTTTGATATTCTTCCCTACCTTTTTTTTCGTGCTTACTTTCTCTCTTTTGCATACTTCTTCTTGTTTCACTTCCACGTCTCTACGCTTCACTTGCTTTCATTCTTTGCTTGCCCTGTTCAATCTCTGCCCCCACTCTACGCTTTCACTCCTTGCAGTCACTAGTTGCCATTGGTGTTGAAGCTCTTATTGTGGTGGGTGGGGTCACTAATGCAAAATAAGGTCTCAATGTCAAAAAACAAAAAAAACCAACGTTAAAAATGACCGGTGAAATTTTTGTGAATAGAAATTCAATTAAGACATTGGAATTTAGACTTTTCCGACGTTAATTCGTTATTAGACGTTGGAATTCTCAATTTTCAACGACATATTATGTAAATTTTGCAAAAATATTTGGCACGAAGGTGAAAATGTACTCACGTATGACATTGAATGACCTAGTTTCAAATATCAAAATACTTTAAGACGCCGGAATATCACTTTTTAAATGTTATACGATAGTGAATTCATTAAAAATTTGGGCAGGAAGTTGAAAATCCATTCACTTTATCTTTGCGCGAGACCATCTTCTCTACTCAAACCTTTCTCGAACGAAGCTTTCGGTGACCAACACGTGTAATCTTTCTTTCATTTTATACAATGACATGTCAATTAACTAATTTAGGTATGATTTTCATTGATTTTGATCAATTGGTTTCATGCACAAATACTCTTTGGAGCATAGGCACACTCTCCTTTCTCCCTCAATGGCAGCAATACTTTATTCCGACAAATCCACATTCAAAATGGTTGAACTTGTTGGTATTGATATTGTTGAACTTGTTTGATGTATTGTTGATATTGATATTGTTGAACTTGTTTGTTGTTCAAACACGTTATACATCCAAATATAGGGTCAAACAGAGAGTATATTAAAAAAAATTCAAATGACTTGAAAATTTGTTCAAAGAACCAAAATATCACGAGAAGCACCCACAAAAAAATTTAGATCAAAATTCAAAGTCAAAGTATGTGAAACACTTTTGCTACGACCATGTGATTGGAAATTTTTTTCTACCCCAAATCGGTCAACCAAAGCAAATGTTATGGTTGTTTAAAGATCTGTCGCAATTGACTTTCCAAATAAATTTTATACTTCAAAGAGATCCAAAGTAAGGGCTTCCGGGGTTTTTCCCTCGAAGTAGGAGTTTTAAGTAGTGGTAAAAATAATTCCAACCAAAAATAATAACCATAGCTATGAAAACCAAAATTACAAGTTAATACTACTATTCATTATAACATCATTCACTTGTGATAGCTTTTGCTTATAGTTCATGCTTCATACATCAGTTTTGGATATATAAAATGCCAAAACTAGGTTACATTTGTAGGTTTTCTACTTTTCAAGCTCGTAGAATTGTAAAAATGGATCACTATATATTAAAAAACAAAGGAGTTGGTTGATTTACGTTAGAAAATGGGAAAAAAAAGACGTCAATTAACGTTAGAAAATGACAATTTTTGACGTTAATCAATGTCGCCTATTTTTGCTTCGTAAGTCAATTTAATGTGTCCCAATATATATGATTTGATACATTTTTCATATCATAGGGACTAAAGGTTGACATTTTTAAAAGCGGGGACTAAACTGAACATCAGAACTTAACTTAGGGACCAAAAAACTGTTTAAACCATTAATTAAAATTACCAATGATTTATTGATGATTAAAAATATGTCGGTAAAAGTGTCGTCACTAAATTTTATCGATGCAAGTTTTGTTGTGTCGGTAATTGCCCACGAATTTTTCGATCGGTAATCAAACAATAATTGTTGCCGAAAAGATTTGTCAGCAAAATTCATCGATAAATATCGCGATCTTGTTCAGCTTCTTCCCCCGTTCAAATGTGATCTTCAGTTCTCTATCACACAGCTGACTAATACTGAGAAGATTGTGTTTTAACCATTCAACAAGAAGTACATTTTTAATGTCATAACACGAAGGAGTTTTTATTTTACCTATACCAATAGTCTTTCCTTTGTTGTTATCACCGTAGGAGACATGACCAGAAGTCTTGTAAGATATGCTTATGAACTTTGTTGAATCTCCTGTCAAGTGTCTTGAGCATCCACTGTCCAGGTACCACATGGAGCTTTTTGTTTCCTGTCTCAAACATTGTTCTGCTGTCTCAAATTTCACCATCATGATGAGATCCCTTCCATGTACATTTTCTCTATTTTCATTTTGAATCCTGTCACTTTTCTTCATATTGAGAAATCTCATAATTCTTTTAGCCTGAAGATTCAATCTTTCTGATCTGGAGCTGGACTTGTCGACACAGATTACTTCTTTGCATTACAAGTAGCTGATATCAGTTCAAATGTGGATTCACTTGCCCTTCTTGTTTGAGAAAAAAAAGTCATTTTCCAGGAATAGTCGACTTAAAGAAAAAGATAATCGACTTGTTTTTCAAATATCTTATGAAAATCAGCTCTAGTGCCAATTGTTGAAAATGATATGGCTTAGTTTCTCACACCAAGAGGGGGTGAATTGGTGAAACTTAAAATCAGAGTCTTTTAAAAATATTTTTCGCAAAAGGATGATCTTTCAAAGCTTTCTTGAAATGCAAGGAATAAGATTTTTCAAATACAGCAGAATGTAGTTGACTATGTAAAAATTAAATTCGACTTTGAAAGTAAAAGTGCAAGGATAGAGAAATCAAACGTAGGTTTTTATACTGGTTCGGCCAAACTGCCTACATCCAGTGTGCTTCCAATCCCAGGAAGAAAATGCACTATAATGATCAAGGTTTTTACAACAAGGCTTTTATAGCGACCTCCACGTCAAAATATAAAACAGCTCTCTAACCCTCTAATCAAAATATAGGTATATACAAATAAAGAACAACAGCAAGATGTCCCATATCCTTCCGTCTTTAACACTTTGAACAATCCTCAAAGTCCAGAACGTTACACGTCCTCTTCCTGTAGCCACAACAGGGCAACAACAATCTTCACAAGATTGAGAGAAACTGATCTCGAAACAGACACCTCAAGTCCATGTTGATCAGACAGTCAAAGCACGCAAATTCTTGTTCGTCAAACAATCACCAAAGATGAACACCACGGTCTTCTTGATGAATTCTTGGAGCTTTCTACTTTCTGCAAGAGATCAATAATCTGAAAGAAATCAATCAAATCGTTAGAATCATAAAAGTCACTACAGGATTCAAATTCGGTCTATATATAGTTTTCCATAAAACTGATGCGCCTAAGTCGACTTTGCTACTAATAGAGTCGAATATACTCAGACAGTTACAACAAATAGTAGCAGTCAAACCAACTTAATTGATTACACATTTAATGCAGTTGATTCGCAATTAGTGCTTGGTCAAACATATTAAAAATATAGCCGTTAGACAGAATATGTCAAGCATTAACAAAATTTCAAAACATAACAGACTGAGTCGAATGGCTAGCACACAAAGTCAACTTTGTAACAGTTCAATGCAGTTTTGAAAAACTTTCTTTCCAAAAATACTCACAGCACAATTTGAAAAAGTTTGTTTCATAATGAAGTCAACTTAAAACTGTTGTTTTTCCACACAATTTAAATTCAACAAAAGTGCATGTGGTTTTCCTTTTTCAAAATATTTGTTATGCAATCACAAATAAGATTTTATGTATAACACAGTGATTTGCATGCAATGATAGAAACAACACCAACATGTTCTCATATAATCATAAACATGAAAGCTATGAACATGTAACACATATAAACACATGTGTTATTAATTATGTGTTGTCATCATAACAAACCAGAAGCTCTAAGATTGTAAGGTTTGGCTAAACCAGTGTTCCCCCTATCAACAATCTCAACAATTTTAAAGGAAATTGGGTTGATGAATTCAAAATCCATGGACGAACCTAGGGATCCTAATATTAAATTGTTGGCTGCAAAACCAATCGCGAGTGAATCGGTCGCAGCGTAGCAAAGGATAAATATCGTTCTTTCCTAAGGAACTTGGGCAACATATGACAATTCTTCCTTTCATAACTTAATTAGACATCAAAGTTCACAAAAACATAAGAAACTTTTTCTAGTATTTTTATCAAACAGTTTGTGTGTAAGGAAATTTAACATTAAGTATTTACAATTGTTAAGATTAGAATTTATCCACTTCATTCTCATGCATTCACACACATCTCAATTCCATTCATTAGGTGTTCAATTTCAATTAGAGGTTGAAATCATATTCCATAATACATAGAGAACCACAAATCATGAATGGCTGGCCACACAAAAGCAAGAATTAAACATAAAAATTGAATACTAACATGAATTGGAAAAACATATATCATTAACATCACAAAATACATAAGAATTTCATGTTTTACAGCTAATCTCAACAAATAGGAAAAGCCCTCCACGGTGGATAACTTAGGGTTCTAAAAAATTAGAGAGATAGGAAAGAAATTGGAACCAAAAAGAAGATGCACGACCTCTTCCAAGGTTCTTGGTAGTTGCTTCATGCTCTAATTGTGCTTCCCCTTCGTATTTCCATCTTCAATTTATGACCCATCTTCTTCCTCAACCCAAAAGGGGAAAATCACCATCGATGAAGCTTGAAGACCCAAGGAGGAGTAGGAGAGCTTCCCAGCACCCCAAACAGCCTCTAAGGGCCTCTTCCAGTTGCTCTAGGTGAAGATTAAAGTGTAGAAGGAGAAGAATCACCAAAACCTTCCAAGAAACATGGTTAAATAACCTATTTTGACATGTCAGTGATGCCACCGCTCAACAACAGTTTCCACGGGTCAACATTATCCTAATGGAGCTCAGCCCTACTATTCCACCGTTCAGCCTTCGGTAATGTTGAAAGCATTTTAAAATTCAAGTTCTTGCACAATTCCAAAAGCACCCAAAATGGTTATTTGGTTCAAATTGATCTTTTCTTGTGCCAAAACATGTTCCCTTGAGTTCTTGCTTATTTTCCTCCAGTAGAATTGCTCCCTATTCATTTATTTAACACTTATAAACAAAGAGATTAAAGGTAAAACAAACATAAAATTACTAAAATACAAAACAAGGGAGCCTCTGTGGAGGATAAAACAATATTAAAGATAAGAAAGAGTTTATTTATTCATGACAATAGACACACAAAAATAAATAAAAATGGACGTTATCATAAACTTCTACCAAAACAAGGGAGCCTATATTAGACCCTCAGTAATATAGAAGACTGGTTGGAAAATTGAATTATCTTACAGTTACTCGTCCTAGCATTTCCTTTATAGTTAGCGTGGTAAGTCAATTCCTTAATTCCCCGTGTTAAGATCATTAGAATGCAGTTATTCATATATTAAAGTACATTAAAAGATCTCCTGCAAAAAGGTTGTAGGTTGTTATATGGTCCAAATAACCATACAAGAGTGGTTTATTATTCTGATAGAAGGTCTACATTCGGGTATTATATCTCCATTGATGGTAACTTGATCTTTCGGAAAAACAAGAAATAGAGTGTTGTGGCAAGATCTAATGTAGAAGCAAAATATAAAGTTATGGCCCCAGCCACTTGTGAGCTTGTTTGGCTTAAGCAATTGCTTAGATAGTTATAATTTAGAGATGTCACTCAAATGACGCTTATATCTGACAATCAGGTTGTTCTTCATATTAGTTCTAATCTTGTCTTTCATGAGAGAACCAAACACATTGAGAATGATTGTCATTATATTCGAGAGAAGATTGTATCTAAAGATATCAAGACTGAGTTCGTTAATTCAAGCGACTAGTTAGTAGATATTTTCACTGAGTTTTTACGGGAGTCGAGAATTGATTATATTTGTAACAAGTTTGGTACATACTATTGTATGCATCATCTTAAGGAAGAGTGTTGGATATATTACCTTTATTTTTTTTATCTTTTATCTTTATTTTGTTATTATTTCTTATTTTTATTTTGGGCTTAACCCATATTTCTTTTATTATAAATAGAAGAATATATATATATATATATATATATATATATATATATATATATATATATATATATATATATATATATATATATTCAACACAAGGAAGATTAATCTCATACATAATTTTTACTATATTCAACAAAAATATAACTACCATAATTGGAATAGTTTTCAAACTTATTCTTTAACTTTACTTTTCACTTATGCTTTTTTATGTTTTAAAATTCTTTAACATTTCCTATACTAATTCACAATTTATTTCTATATACTCCATTTTATTGATTCCAAATAATAAACTGATATAAACAATAAGAAAATGGAAAAGATACAATAACATTTGTATACACAATCATTATAATAGTATGTTTATTTAACACAACAGTTTTAAACAAAACTATTCTCAAACAGTCATTATTAACAATATTTTTAATTATTTATATTGCATACAATTATTTTTTTGTACAAAATTATTAGTTATAATAATTTTTAATAAAAATATTATAATATGTGTATATATGATAACAATTGTATACCAAATCCTCATCATCATATAGTTTAAAATCATCACTAAAGAGAATTTTTTTTAATATTATTTCAATTTATAATGGAGATACTACAAAAATCTTATCAATGATAAAAGTTTAGCACTTATTACACTAAAATTATTAAATAAAATATAAAGATGTCACTAATAATATAAGAAATATTTAGGATTTGCGAACAATTTTTAAAATAATAAAATTTTAAAATGATTAAAATTAATAGCTACTACGTTAACATACATTTTTTATTTATATTTATAAATAAAAAATTTAGAATTGTTTTTTTTACATAATATTTTTTACTGCTTTGTACCGCATATGTAAGGGCCTGAATAAGAAAGGGCTATTGGACCCTAATTGGAGGTAGCCAGGCCTATCAGACTAAGGGCACATGACTTTAAAGGGGGCCCTTTTTCAAAAAATCAGATTTCTCATTTGCCAACTTTTCTTTCTCTCTATAGAAACCCTTTCACATAGTTGCTCTGCCTTCTCTCTAGAATCTCAGCTCACTAAATCGTTTAATTTTTTGTTTGAAGGTGCCTAAGCGTACACAGCGTCAAGAGCTTCACTTTGAACCGATTAGTTTCTCCATATCATTTCGGTAGGTGGTCTTTTTGTTTCCCTCCGTCATTTTGATACCTAGGGTTTGGGGTTCTACTGATTTCATGCAGTTAGAGCTGCCCTCATTCTAATTTTTGTTAAGTCATAACTCTAAGAACTATTTTCTACCGCCAATAGGGTGGTTTATAGGTGTTATGCTCTGTCTGGGTGAGACTCCGTTAGGGCATCTTCAAACTAGTTGTACTTTGAGAAACCCAAGTAAGGGGAGCTAATTATGTTTTTGTATGTTAAATTGCATGATGTATATGATGAGTAAATCTCTAAAGTAAGTATGTTATTGTGCTTGAGTGTGATTTCAGTAATTTAAATATGTATATGGTTGGGCTTGATATTATGTTGTTGTGCTAAAATGGTTATGCTCTATCATTGAACTGGTACATGTGGAAATTGATGTTTATGAACTGTCTCTCTTGGAATTGATTTTATGGATTTGGTCTTGGGTTTGGAATGTTTGCAATGTAAGTTTTGTGGTACTTGGTCCTAGTAAGAGACTGGTGTTTGGGTAGTGACTAAGTCATGTTTATAGTAAGTTGGGAAGTAATGTGGGGTCTAGAACATCCTAGGATAATTTAGACAACTTAAATAAATTAATTATTAATTATTGAGAGTCTTTCTTTGTTGGTAGGATAGAGGAACCTTAAAAACCTGAGTTGGCACATCCCTTATCATAGAGCAATCCTGGCCTGGTCCAGTCAGTTGTGACTAGTCATATGTGCTGGCGCCGAAGGTGAGTCTGATGCGCTCAGACGTTTGGTTCCTCTCTAGTGACCAATTGGGTTGGCAAGTAGTGGATAGGGGTTAAGAATTCTGGATAGTCTAGCAATTAGGAACACGTTTCAAGTTGTTGAAGGGAAGTGAGGGAGTGATTTTGAGGCTTTGGGGTTTTGGGTGTACTTGGTCTGTTTAGACAGTTTAGGTAAGTTTATTTAGACTTGTTAAGCATATAAAACTGAACCAAAACCTGCTAAAATTTGTAGATTTGAATAAGTTATGGAAATTGGGAAATTAGAGTTAGATTCACGCCTACATCACTGATAACTCTCCAAATTTACATATTTTCCTTAGGTTAGAAGTCCTTGTTAGTGTATTTTAGTCTTTAATTGTCTAGAGTTAGGTTAGTTTTATATTTTTCTTTTAAAATTGTAGATTTGTAAAATTGTAGTTAAAATTAGATTTCTAGGAGTATATTTTTAGTTTTTGTTAATTAGTAGGAAAATAATTTTTTTAGAAAACCTTTTATAAAAATCCTTCTTTTAATTTTTGATTTCTTTTCTTTTAATTTGGTTTTGATTTTTTTGTTTGCAGGTGAGAAATAAAATGGGCCTGGGCTTATGGTGTTAATAGAAGAAGAATTGGGATGCTGAAATTGGATTGTCGCTGTTGTGTTGCACTGAAGCTGCACTGGGCTGATTGGAGTTAAACGATGGTGCAGTTAGCATTTGAGCTGCTGATGGGTTAAAGCCCACTGAATCAAAGCGCTGCTGCCACACTTGGGACGTTGTTTCTGCTGTTTCTTATTAGGCCACTGCATTGGAACTAATGAGAAGCAATTCTTGGGCTGATTTGGAAAAAAATGGAACGCAGCGTTTTGGCCTGGCTGTAGTGACTGTTTTAGGGGTCTTGGCTCGAGGCATCAATGAAAAAAAAAAAAAAAAAGAAGAAAGAGAGATCCTTCACTCAGCGAGAGAGAAAAGTTTGGTTGGCATGAGCTTAAGTGGAACGACGTAGTTTTGTTGCGTTTTGGAGTGGATTTGGCTGCAGCTAGAAGATTCTCGTTCATTANTTCTCATTTGGAAAAGGTTCTTAGAGATTGCTTTGAGAAGAACGAGAAACGAAGATAGCACCTGGAAGCTAGGGCTCGTGCCACTTAATCGGTTCAGAAGCTAAAGGAAGAAGAGCTCGAGGCACGTGTGGGTCTGAACCGGCAAAGAAAGCAGCAAGGTGATCGGAGGGTTTAGAAGCAAATTTAATAAGGGGCCGTTGGATGAAGAGGTGAGGATGAAGATCTTGTTCTCTTTTCTTTCTTTCTCTGTTATGAATTTTTACCCTATATAAAGGGATTGTTTTCATGTAAATAAGGGAACGATACACTGGGATATTGATTGGGGTCAATTTGATTTTTCTGATTCTTACATTTTTGAGAGCGAGAGTCTAGGGTTTTATCGCTTCCGGTAGAGTCCAGTTCTCGCGTTCTTGCTTGTTTCTTTTCGGTAAATTCTTGTAATCTTGTTCTTGTTAATAAATTTNTGTAATGTTCCTCTGTATTGAGAGAGTGATATTTTCGTTGTGTTTAATTTTCCTGTGAATTGTGTTCTTGTTCTATTATGGAAATGTTTCTTTCTTGTTTTTGATTGAAAATAAGTTGAACGGTGAAACTCTGACATTGTAATTCCTTTCTGGAATTAAACGACTCCATAGTGAGCGTGTTTGACCGAGATGTCTTCTCGAGTCAGAGTGAGTTCAACAAGAGAAAATATTGTTTTGGTTCTGTCATTTCTTTTTAGTTAGAATTTTCGCAT